>NC_048902.1:16456728-16462660 GCF_011077185.1 Oxyura jamaicensis
TGCTTGCATTTCCTTAATAAATACAGACTATTTTAACGCATGGGAATTAACCTCTTCAATGTTGCATTCTTCCTCCTGTTTGATGTGGGAGCTGGGTATTGATGTGTGGGTAAAGATTATGTACTTGCTTCCATGGGACTGGAGCTGACTGAGGTCTGAGGGGACTGCTGGGAGCTTTATGGCAAGTGAAGAATTTCCTCAACCACTCTTCACTGTATTGAGGAAAACCCAATTAAATCTGACCAGGGACAGCTATAATTTGCTGTCCTGCTCTTTTGATATTATTACTGTGCTATATTTTTTCACTAACTTCCTCCACCTCCCACCCCCTGAGGGAAGCAAGGGGATATATTTCTGTTTTCTATAAGTATACTATGTTTGGGACATGTGCTCAATACTTCCTGAAATAGCTGTGGATCTTGGAAAAAATATATATATATATATATAATATAGCCTTAAAACTATGGAAAGCTTTGTGGGTCTCAGCTTTCCATACACATCACATTTTTCCTTTAAGTAGGAGAAGACTACAGGATTTAAGGAGGGTGTCAAAGTTCTTATTCATGTGAATCTGGAATAACTTCTTTAATTTCTCCCATGTAAGATCTGACCTGCCATTTTTTGTAGTGAGTGAAACCAAATCTGGATGGCCAAACACACAACTTAAGATAAAATCATACAAAAACCCCAGAGAAAACTGGATTGACAGCTAAATTTTATATATGGTCTTTATCTTCATCTTGCCTCATGTTTTGGAATTTGTAGGAAATTGGTGACACTTAGAAGCAGATGTGAGTTGAGTGAATTGGCCTTATTTGCAGTAATAAGAAGGAAATATGTGAAAATGAGAGCTGAAAATCTTCCCTAAGAAATCCCAAACAAAACATCTGACTGCACGCGTTTCTCTCTCTCTGGAAAAAAAAAAAAAAAAAGACAACATACATATGACAGATGTTGGTTACATTTTTAGTTACATTACTTAATGAAGCCCTAGGAGGAAATCAGAATCTATGGAACTGAGTAGAGCAGAGGATCAGCAGAAAAGTGCATAAGAGTTGGGTAAATCACCCAAATGTTTGAAGCCCCAGAACTGTGTTTCAGTAAACTTGCATGATGAGTGCTTGTGTTTTAAAGGGATTTCACTAATATAATTTGAAAGGGAAACACCTTGTGAAAAAGTGCATTTTCACAATCAGTCCCAAAATTTGCTCTGAAATCATGGATTGATTCAAATGCCAGGATGGTGGCATTTTGCCTGGCCCAGCAGTCTGCCTGTGTCACTAGAACTGAAGTGTCCTGCTCCTTCATGGCCAGGACCATTGAAGTATCACATAGAGTTTGCTAAAGAAAACCTTCACACATTCTCAGGAAAGAAGCCAAAGGTCTTATGTGCCTTGAATGGATCAATCTGATCTTTGGATATCTCGTTTAAAGGATATTATCCTGATACCTTTGCCAGACTTTGCATTTCCCATATTAAAGTTGACCCAGAGCACAGAATTTAATTATCCAATAAAAAAGTTGTAAACAATGTTAAATAATTTCTGGCAATATATAAATAAATAAACAGAAATGAATATTTGGCTATTAGACCAATTGAAATAAAATTACTTTTCTTCCTTTAACTCAGGAAATCACATTATATTTTTAGTTGATGTCACAGAGAAACATTTTACTAAGAGCAGCATCAATAAAAAAAATTAATCCACACTAATTCAGGTGAATGGAACAATAATGAAATATCCTCCCTTAAATATTACCATGTTCTCATCACATACCCCAGGATTAAGCTGTGTGAATGGGCAACAGGAAAAACCCAGGAGTATCTGATTACAGGAAAGAGCTGCTATTTATTTATTTAATTTCACCCCTCCCCTAACTCTGAAAGGGGGGGGGGGGGGGGGATGGGGGAGAGGGAAAAAAAAAAGCCCTTGTAACCGACTCCAAGAGCTGCCCCTGCTTGGGAGTTTGAACACAGGAGGAACAAGATAAATTCCTCAAAATTCTAATTGGGGAACAGTTGACTTAATTGGTGGCCATTTGGCAGACAATGGGAAAGGAGTCCTGGCTGGCGCTGATGGCACCCCAGGGGGATATAACCTTGCAACAGGCCAGAAAGCTCTCAGGGACAGATTGTTTCCTGAGAAGAAACCATGAGACCAAGGGCTGGATTAACCCTCCAACTGTCAAGCTTTATTAGGAGTAATCAGGCTAGATATAGCAAGGGTTAAACACAGGAAACTGAACTGGCGATGATGACATATGTCTCTTTAAAAACAAGAAAAGCAAGGGGGAGAGAAGGATTTGGGGAAGAAAATACATCTAAATGAACCCAAGCGTGATTCTTCCTGGTTCAGATGAAGTACCTGCTGAACCTCAGTGGGGTAGCATGTCACCTACTCAGTTTCTGGCTTATGGGCTGCATCAAATTCCTGATTGTTTCTTTTACACAAGCAGGATTCAATACTGAAAATTGTTGCTTTTCTTGAGAATATGCCAGTTTCTAAGGGCCTGATCCTGCACTGTGCTGAGCATTAAAAGCCAATAATAATAATAATTAGATATTTAAAAGTGCACAACAGTTTTTAAAAGTGACTTTCTTCCTTGCTCCCTGGACGTACATAACTGTAGAGAGAGCTTTTATTAAATCAGCTGATACCATTGTAAAAGCAGACTATCCACATGGCTTTGGGAGCACAAGCTCTTCTCTACTGTGAAGCATCCCAGATACCTGTAAAATCCCACTGAGCAACCCTGTTCCTTGCACACCCTTAACCAGATCCTTTCCCAGTCTGTCCCCTCTGGCCTGACTTGTTGGTCAGATATATATATATTTTTTAATGGAAAGAGGAATGCAAAGAGAATATTTGGGGTACCTGAGCTCTTTAGCAAATACATCATCCCACATCTCAGCTTTCATCTTATTCAGTGTATGAAATGACAGCATATTTATATTTGTAATACATGTATACAGGAGAAAAGAAGGAAGGAGGGTATGTATATGTGTATATTATTTTCATGATTTTAAATAGAAACAATTAACCTTAGGGTCAGGCATTCCCAGGCAGTTAATGACCACCTGGATTAAAAGCCCTCAGCTTTGCCTCAGGCCCTCAACTCCTGCAGTCAGTCATTAACTGCTGGAGATTCCCCTCCTGTCAAAAACCATTGTTTAATTACAAAGATGGGACTGAACCCAAATTGTCACTCTCTCTTGCCCCTGAATTTGGGAAAAAGTCAGAATTTGAGTTCAGATCCAAGCTTTGTTGTTCAGGGGGTATCTCCACTTAATTATAAGCCTATCAGTTAATTACTAGCTATAAATTTCTGACACCCAGTTGGTTATTTGACAGCTTGCTAGCACTACAGCATAGCCATGTTTTGGACAGACCAGAGTGTCCATGGCAACCCAGCGGCCAACATGGGGAAAAGGTAATTACTGGAGTTATTTCTCCAGTTTCCACATTAAAGTTGCTACCAAATCCTGTTCGCAGCAAGCAGTATCACCGTCCAAATGGGGTATTCCATGCCTGCTCATGTGCCTGGCTGACAGATCCTCAGGGGCCATCACTTGTTGCCAACAGGTCCCTGCTTTTCTTGGTTGGTAGTGCTCAGAGCTGAGCAGGGGTCAGGATGCTGAGGGAAGTGATGTACCACTCCGCTGCCCTTTCTCTCACTACATCTCATCTTTCTCTATCAAAGATTTCAAGAAATAACTGAAAAGAGGGGAGAAGGGGGAGAGAGGGTGGGAATGAGGGAGGAAAGGAGAGAAGAATAAAGTTTACCTGGGCACATGAAGCATTTCACCTGAGATGGAAACCAAGCAAGGAACAGTCAGCTGAAAACCCACTGCAGAGAGCTGACCTTTACAATGGAAGGTTGCTGAAATCCAATGTGATCTGTAGTCACCTGTCTGCCGCTGCCCCTTTCCTGAAATGTCAATCTTGCAGGGAAATTTGGTTATATAAGAGAAGAAAAATCCTCGTGGGAAAAAAAAAAAAAAAAAAGGAAACTGCTCATATATATATAGTCCTTTCAATTCATATTCATTTCCACTTAGCGCAGCAAAGGAGGCCACAACTCTTCTCCATCTAGGAAATTTGAATGGAAGTTGTTCATATGGACATAGTCAGCAACTGCGTAGTGCAGCAGAGATTTTTGATTTAGGACCGAGAAGGAGAAATTGCCAGCAACAGATCCAATTCTGCAGGCAACGGCGGAATTTAAAGGGGAAAAAATGTGTGAATAGCACCGGATATCATTTGAAAAAAAGCAAATAGTGTGTTTGATTCTCACTACATTTCAGCAATGTAATTGAGCAGACATATGTTCAAAAAGTTCGAGTACCAAAATAGTGCCTCAGCACTCTGCAGGCACCAAACTCTTAAATCCAAGCTTGCAATCTGGGGACTCCTGCCCAAGCAAGGAACGAGTTGTCCTGAAAATCCCCCAGGTGCTCCCCAGCTGTGCCCAGCTCCACACTGGGCACGTGGGATGTCCCCAGCATGGGTAGGTGGGACATGTGCACCCTGGGCAGCAGGGATGTCCCCACCTGCCTCTCCCATGGGTGCTGCTCTGAACAGAGATGCTATAGATGGATAGGGAAGGGAGAGGATTTGGGTCTCTGGCTCCCAGAAGGACGAAGGCATCCATTTGCTGCCCTGACTCAGATCATCTCATGGCACACCTGTTCTTTGCCTTTCTAATCACTGCATTCTTATCTAACTAATCAGCACATTATTTGATCAGAAAATAGCATTTTGAATTAACCTTACAAGGAGCCTGAATTCCCTGGTGGAGAGAACAGAGAACATACCCATGTGCCAAAACCTGGCTGAAACCCTGAGGGCTTTCCTTTTCCTCTCTGCAGCTAGCAGCTAAAGCAAATATATGAAATAAATAACAAAATAAATAAATAAATAATGGGTGGATTGTACCCAGACTGATATACTGTCTTTGTTTTCCCGTTGTCTGACAGTCCAAGCCGAGTCAGATCCCCGAGACTCAGTCCTTACAATTTGCATTCTGAGTGTACAATCCTGCCTGGCACTTCCCATCTAATAACCGCTCCTTTTGTTTATCTATAATCCACCCCTGTCACTGTATACCTGTAGTGCACCTTTATCTCTAGGCCTCCTATCTCCCGTACAGAGACCATTCAGCCCTGGGGCTTGTCAGTTTTATGATTCATGGGTATATTGTACCTAAGATCCTACAAAGAAGGTCTTGAAATAATTTAAAGAAAAAAATAAAAATAAAAAAAAAAAAAAGGAAAGAAAGAAAACAGGTATTTCAGATGGTATGCTGTGTGAACGAAATCCCTTATTGACTAGTCTAATCTTGTATAATGTAATCTAATAATAAAGCCTGTTCCCAGAGGTACTGCTCAATAGATGTTATAGTGTTAAAACATGTTTTATGCTGTGTTCTGAAACATATTAAGTGTAACAAAATTGTCCAGCTACTTCTTACATACCAGCTACTAAATATGGCATGAACGCTGTCAATAAAGCAAGCCATTACTATATTTTAGATTTCTCTGAGGCATAGGATTCGGTTATATTTTCAGTAATCAATTAATTGGCTGCTTATTACTGGCACAGATTGCTGGCAGCCTCCCAGGCTGCATGGGGTGAGCTGGGCAATGCAGCCAAGCCCATCCTCTGGAGCACCTTTTGCCTCAAGCATCCTAACAGGTTCTTGTCTTGCAGATGAAAAAAGAATGAAAACATCTCCTTCTGGTGCTTCTCTCCAGAAAGAAAAGGAAGGAAAATGCCTCTGTGGTCTCAGCTCACACTGTTTCTGTGGGTTATTGTACAGGGGTGCCACACAAAAAATTACCTGACCAAAGGCATGCAGCTCTGGGACGGGAATGATACAGAGCAGAGAAAACAAACAAACAAACAAACAAACAAACAAAACAAAACAAAAA
>NC_048902.1:16462760-16526897 GCF_011077185.1 Oxyura jamaicensis
GCCCCAATGGCAAAAGGATACCCAGATACTTTTCAAAGCTTGGACCCCATCCTCTCTCTCAATACATGAATTTTCTTTGAACAGCTGCTAGATTTTTTCGATGTAGACACAGACTAGAAATTATGTCTTTTTTTTTTTTTTTATGATTATACTTTATTGGGTGTGTGAATCATACAGTGTCGCTTCCATTCTGTGATTAAATGAGTGTGGCTCTTAGAACCAAGTTTTTAATAATAAATGTTGTATTTACAAATTCATAATTTGCAAATACTCTCCAGGCTTCTTTTAAATTGCTGTTTTCATGGCGACTTCTCTCAGTAAACTGACTCAAACAGGTTTGGGTTTATTTGTAGAAAGGAGACACAAAATGAGAGTGAAGACAAGAAAAGATAATGCTGTTGGTGTTGTTTTGTGTTTTTTTTGTTTGTTTGATTGTTTTTTCTAGGAGGAAAATTCTTCACAAATTACTTTTTAATCATCTTATAGGTGTAGGGCAGATTCAAAAGGAATTTTATTGCTGTCATAAAATGAGAGATGAAATCTAATGTATTTGGACAATAGGACAGTAATGTTGTACCATGGATAGATTTTAATAGCAATAATTAGTGCAAATATTATTAGTGCAATAATTGCCTGATCTGTGGTATTGCACACAGACTAGAAATTAGCAAAATATAGAGCAGAATCACATTCTGACACCTATATTTTCTATATAATCATCATAAAAGCATGTATAGACTCTATATGAAAAAGTGTACAAGTTTCTCTGAAAACTATAAATATATAAATACAGTTGTTATTAGCATATGATAAACATTGCCTTAAAATATGTGATGTATCATAAAACAATTAGCAATTATATATAATGTTAATAGTCAAATTTGTGTCCTGGATGGGCTTAATTGTATATTTAAATTAAATAAAGGCAGTCCATGTAAAGGAGAAATTAATCAATATATTGTAATTAATATAATCATATCTCTCTAGAAGTCTAGCAGGTGTGTTAGATATATAGAGAGATGCAGGTTGTATAGTTTCTTTATAAAATAGGATATTCATCTTGTAGGAGGGCTGAAATACAGAGACTAAATATAGGTACATATTAAGTAACATTAAACATAGGTGCATAGTTATGGACCATGAAATTGTTAGCCTTTATGTAGTCCCAGCATCTTTTCAGAGTACAGTAGAATTATCATTCTAGAAAGCATTATGTGTTGACATCCAATTGGTACTTAACAATAAGACAATTGCCTTATTAAATCTAAATTAAATCCTGTTTAAGATAAATTAAATTTGAAGCATGGCTTAAATGGCTCACAAGAGTGACAAATGTCCCAAATGAAGCAGACCTAAATCGTTTGTATTGCTTTATCATTTCTGCAGGATAGCTGCTTATTATTTTTGTATCATTATTTTAATTTATTGATATCCCATCTGCTTGCATAGAGTTATTTGAACAACCAGAACTACAGAGCTGTCAGATGCTCTCTAATTCTAACCCAGAGCTGCTAACATTCCTCAGAAACTTTCATGAGCAGAGTCATTAACATCATTTGACCATTTCATTTCAGGATTCATTTTACACAGCTGGAGCTGAGTTGTTCTGCGAACAAGGCATGCCTATAATTGACAAAACACAGGACTGACCCTGAGTCAGTGAAAAAAATAATAATGTGTTACTTACACCAGCTAAAGGTGCTTACATTTTCAGAGTTTTTTTCTGCCACAAATTTTATTTATTTATTTTAATTCTAGAGAAGAACAGTTGCAAAATAATCATCCAGCATCAAATCATATCCTATAATGGTTGCAAACTCGCTGCCTGGATGTGGTTACTATCACAATATCCTGTTAGATTTGTTAAAAAAAACAAAACAAAAAAAAAAAAAAAAACACGTTTCCTCCTTAAGCAAATAATCACACAGGTATGTTCTGCATTTTGTATTCTAGTGAATTGAATCCCTCAGCACTCCAATTCCCTGAAAATTTTCCACATTGATTTGTAACCTTTGGGGGAAAAATTCTTAATTCTCCATGGTTTCTGATCACTTAGGTTTTTCTGGGCTTGGGTAACACAGCATGCCACATGTTTTCCTAACAAATTGCATTCGGACACTTTCCGACACTTTCATTATTTTAACTCAGGTAATAATTAGTCACTGTCAGAGCTAAGACTTAGGTTGTGCAAATCAGAATAAATTTACCTCGCTGTAGCAGCAGTCACAAATGAAGCAATAAATTAGAAATAGCAAATTGTTACAGACTTAAGAGATCACAACTCAGAATCACTACCTGAAATCCAGGAAATGTTGCAGCACTGCCAAGATTTCCTTGAGAGCTTAATTTTTCCAGATAACTTTGTGTTTCAAGAATGTTATTGCAAAAAGCCCTGGAGATATTACACTCCTGACTTTCCCTAAGAAAACACAATGGGACTCTGCTATTGAGGAAAAAAATAAAAAAAAAAAAAAAAAAAGAAAAAAAAAAAGAAAGAAAATGACCAAATAGTGTTTCTTATTAGTATGAAATGCATGTCTTTTGAAGGTCTTCAGGGTTCAAAGTCTCTCCCCCTCCCCAGCTTCCCTCTCCCTTTTCCTTACAGTTTGTATAGATTAAATGCATAGTGCAACCCCATGGGTTCTCTGTTGTAAAGCTATGTCTAATATGAGGCCACTAGACACTGTCACATAAAATCCATTAAAGTCCATCAGATGCACTGTCTTGGTAACATTCAGCTCATTGTCATTGGACTGCTGCAATGAAGCATAGAGTGCCTGCTTTGAAACTTGATTAAAACAATTCATTAAAAGTAAGGCAACTAATCAGAACACAAGGGTTGTCTTCATAGGGCTAGAAAAGTTCATTAGTGCCCCCACTACGAAAAACAGGAGTGGGAAAAAGAAAGAGGCAAGAAAGAGAAAGAGAAAGAGAGAGTCTCCTCCTCCTCCTCCTCTTCTTGCCCCCCTTCCCTCCCCTTCTCTCCCCTAGCTGTTTTCTAGCTGTTATACAGGGGCTGGGGAGCCACCATTCTTCCCAGAGCTTTAATTGGTTTGGTCTGGTATTCCAGCATCATCCCAAAGCCTTCATTTGATATTGTTGGTCATTACAGTTTGGTGCCTCTTTTTCTCCTCTTCTTAAATAATGCTATCGAGCACAAGTTTACTCCTGATTTCACCTCTCTCCCACAGAAATACAGATTTCATTATATAAATGCTCTTCTTCATAAAATCATAAGAAACAACAAGAAAGTGCATCTCAGTCTACTTTTAAAGTAAATGTTTGGCTTGTTTTTTTATTTATTTTTTTAATTTGTATTTTTTCCCAAATCTCCTCCAATTTAATTTTTAACCAAAAAAATAAAAACATTTGAAATTGAAAATTGTTTAGAATTTGTCAAAACAAAGCAGTTCTAGCAAGCATAATTTATGCTTTTAAATTGCCAGAAAAATGTTCAAATTTGTCATTTTCATTCTCAACAAATTTCTTTTCAATTTCAAAAATGGAAAAAGCTCCAATAAATCAGTGTATTTTGACCAAGCTCTGTTTTTAACTCTTCAGTTCTGATTGACCTATCTGAATCTTATCAAAATAGGTACCTGAGTCTGAATATGATATTTCTTCAAAGCCTAATTAAAATAGAAATCCTTCACACAAATGGCATCAGTGTGTAGCAGCTGCTTTCTAGCACTCCTGTGCAGTGTTTGAGGATGGAAGGGGCTGCTGCAGGTCTGGCACACCATGTCGACTGTTTGCAGAGGTACGTTAGCTCCTAATCTTAACAGGTAAATAGCAGTAAATTCAGAGAGCCTATTTCACCAGTGTTAATGTTCTTGTGAATAGTAATAGCGGAGCACCGCTCCAGACATCCTTCAGGAGGGCTGTGATTTACGTGCCAAGGGAAAGGTCTATTCTCTTTGTTCAATATAAACCATAAACAAAATTCTTCCAAATGACTAATATGAAAAGTAGCTTCACAATATTGCATGAATCTTTCCACCTCCTATATCTTATCTAAAGTTTATGCCTGGAAGATGGACTACTTGTATTGCAGGAACTCTATAGATTATCTCCATTACCGATTAAAGAGGCTGTCTTTTTCTGCTCCTTGTGCCTACCCATTTGTTACCTCCTTAAATGAGTGAAGGGTCTTTTGATTACAGGGTTCTTTGCTCAGGAAACCACCATATTTGCAAACACAAATGCATATATACACTCTAATGAATAATGAAGGTTATTTATTGCTTGTGCTTGAAATAATGGTTGATTTTGGAGTGCCTTTCATAAAACCCACATCAGAAAGTGTGTTATGTCCTGACATTTTCATTGCAGTTCAAGTAAAATAGTCCTCGGAAATTGTCTTGCTACCAAATTGCAATCATAAAGGCATGGCTTCAGACTCTGAGAATCACTTCAGATTGTGAACTTCTGGATAATATATAACATAAAGAGTTTAATTGAATCAGCCAGTTGGGATTTTGCCCAGAAAAGTAGAAATTTAAATGCTGATGCAGCTTTAGCTTCCAATGACACCAGTCAGCACTCCTTAGATTGGATTGTAAATAATCTTATTTGAGGATATGCAGTATGATAGGGATATACTTGTCTGTAAACTTGCTAGCAAAAGTAATTAAATAATTCCATTGTGTACTAAGACATATGAAAAATCACTGACCCCAAAGAAAGATTTGATAAGTATTTACCAGCAGCTAGAAGAAAATAGTGACTTTTTAGCAACTCTTATTTCAGAGTTGCCAGGACAAAGGAAAACAAAATAATAAATCAACACTCAGCAATGGTGAGATCTGTGTCTGACCCTCTTTGAAGATATTTGTGGCAAACGTCTTTCAGTCCACTTGGATGGCAATGAGAATCCACTGTCTGAATGAAAGCTTGATTCATATCACAGTGTTTAAAAGTTCATCTTTCTGAACTGGTGTTCTGAACATCTCAGATGAGCTTTTCCAGTCTTCAAGTACGTGATAGAAAAATAGATACAAATAGATCTCCCGCAAGATCCAGCACAAGGTACTGAATCTGTTCAAGATTAAAATAAAAAGGGAATCTGGTCAGCACTCTTTGTTGAAAGCAAATTTCACAGATTTATCAAAATTATTCATTTTCCAAAAGTATTGCAATTGTTTGATGAGAAATTCTAAAAGTGAAAAGTGGAGCAACTAACAACTGCACCTTTAAACAACTGCAACCTCTTTAATGCTTTCTTTTGCCTTTAGTTTCAGAGACAATGGGAAAATTAAAATGAACTGAAATACCTAAAAGGTAAATAGAAGTTTGTAAAGCAAGAGTTCAAAAAAGTGTAAATATTGGTTCTGCTTATAAAATATGATGCTGCAAATATTAAGGATTTTCTTTTGTTTTTAAACACTGTAAAATAAAATTACAACATTCACCTACATTTTTTTAAGAAAGCAAAAACCTGAGTTAAAGCTTTACATGAAATATTACTATTGTTTCCTGATCTGCAAGTTCATTGAGGTGGTTATTCAATGTAAGAGACATCTGATCTGAAAGATATAAAGGAAATAAATATTAAAAAAATAATAAAAAATAAATAAATAAATAAATAAAAGCTTGCCATTGCCTTAATCGGAGATAGCTTAGTTAAGAGAGGAGATGGTCAGCCTTTTTATTGTAGCTGCTAGTGTAGGAAAGCTAAAGAATTTGTATTAAGTGTGAATTAAGAATTCACACATCAGATGTTCTTGTTTCCCTACCAATACTACAAAGCTTAAGAGCTATAGCTGCCTTCATCCATTCTGCTTCATGCTGTAGTAACATTAGTCCATGCTAAGTCAGTCATGTATGTCAGACAGGATCACTAAATTTGTTCCACTGGATCTCTAACTAAAGAATTTGAAAAAAAAATCAGGCTTTTCACAGAATGACGCAGATTTCCTCTAAGACCTTCCAGCATGGGTATTTCACTGCAAAATTACTGTCTATGGAAAAGTTATGAGTTCAGATACTGTTGACTCATAATTTTAAAGATCGTGTTTCACCTAGATGTATAAAGTGGAAACTTTATAGATTTAGCCAAATTCCAGTTGGAGTCATCTTCACTTCCTAGCACAGTTAGCCACAGTTACTGAGTATTACAAAGCAAAAACTTTGTTCTACATGGGAAATGGCTCCCTGTCATCAAAGCCAAGAATATGTATCTTTGGGACACATTCACTCCTTTTTTCTTATCTTTATTTTCATTAAAATGTAAGAAAATAGCTTTTTGTCCCTACTCAAACTTTTTGTTTTCGCAAACTGCAGTGAGAGCTCTCGAGATAGCTCATCAAGCTTCATTTTATAATACCTTTATTTTATTTCCCCACACAGTCTTTCTGTTTGTTTTCCCTTTGCATGTTTCTTCACGGTGATTAGCACTATGCCTACAAGGAAATCATCCGTAGCTGATGCAAACCTCAGTGCTCGTTTCACCCAACTGAAGATGTGACCAACCACATCTTTCACTATAAACATTCAGGATGCCTCAAAATAAATTACTTTTTTTTTTTTTTTTTTTTTTTTTTAACCCAGTTATCTTACTGAAAACTTCCAAGGGCTGAAAACCTAATATACAAGGATAACTTGGCTAGGTCACCTTGTTTACCATTCTAGGTAAAGGCTACCTGGCCTGGGCTGTATGGCTGCAGTGTGTTCATTCTCAGATGCCAGCTGGAACCACAAAGTTAGAGAGAAATTACACCAATTCTGCACTTTTTCCATGTGCGCTATCTTCACCTGCCCCTGTAAAGTAATATTTCATTTTGCCACAGGTCTGTATCAAAAGTAGGTAAGCCAGGATGGAGAGCCAACACCCATTTCTCCCCAAAACTTATTAGCCACCAGACCTACATCAGTTCCAAAAAATGTGAATATGCATCCAAAATCAACTTTGTAGATGGATTTTGTTTCCATTAAGTTCCATGGTGGGAAAAAAAAAAAAAAAAAAGGAAAAAAAAAAGCCATACATAGGGTTTAATGTAATTATAGTCATACAGCACTTGGAAGGAAGGAAAAAAATAAAAGAAAAAAAAAAAACTTCATATTTGGATTTATGGAATTATTTTACTGAAAAAGAATTACGTTACATATTTAAATCCCTGGTGCCTACTAATGTTTTATTAAATACAGTGTAAATCCAGCTGCAATCATGCAATAAAACCTCCAAGGGGCAAAAAAAAAAAAAAAAAAAAAAAAAAGAGTGTTTTATATTTGATTTTTGCATGCAACAACTTGGTCTCCTGAATACTGCCCATATGCCATTATGCTCTCCTTGACATTGATCTTTAATAGGGGTTCAACATACTGAACCCCTGCTTAAATATACACAATGAACAGGGTAAGATTACGTACCACTTATAAAATTTCATATATCTGGTCCACACACAAAACAAAACGTTGTGCTAAGCTATTATACAAATGTATTTACTTTTAGTTAGTTAATAAAATACATAGAAATTCAGTTTGTAGTAAGAGAAGTTTTATTTCATTAGAGAATTTCAAGAAATAATGATATGATTCTATGGACAGACAGTCACCCATAGTAATTAGCTGGAGAGTAAATCCATTTGGTTTTTGCTTTTTTTTTTTTTTTTTTTTTCCTCAGGACATCCATTTTCACTGTCATGTGCTCAGGGTTTGAAAGGTTTACATTACATAAAATTAGGACTATATAAACTATGAGCTTCATCTGTTTTCTAATGCGATTGCCCCTTCGCTCGAAAAGAGTAGCCTAATTGATAGCCTCCATTGCATGCAATGCACGTCAATAAATACTGAACATGAATGTGAATCAATATTGTGTTAGTACTGGGATTAAGAAAGCTATTTTCTCTTCTTTTTTTTTTTTTTCCTTTTTTTTTTTTTTTTTTTTTTCCAGAAGAGATGAATATGAGTAAATAAAATGAGTGTTTGTCTGAATTTCTGCCTGGGGATTTGGTTTTACATTTCCCTGTAGGAGCACATCAGAAATCACCCTGGGCCCTAGGACTTTGGCCTAACGTGAACATTACAAGCAAACACCTCAGCAGACTGCTGGAAAGGACAGTCCTTTGCATTAAAAATACAGGTGCAGTTGCAGTAGCAAAGAGATTTGGCTTCTGATATCTTTTATTTTTCAAGCCACAAATTAGAGGACAATTTATGAGAGTCTAGACAATAATTTACAGGATCGGTATCGACTGCTCTTGACCCTGTGTGTTATTTTGCAGTCTAAACAACGCCAAATCGCTTAGATGACCCAACACCATGCCAAAATCCATAGACACCTAATATATATTACACAATTTTTTAAAGCATGGCAAAAACCCCACAACCCAGTGATAAATGATCACATTATTTTAGACCAGTTCTTGCAAATGTACAGAAGCACAAGAGCTTCTGCAAGTCTCTAAGGTTTGGGGAAATGACGATTGGAAAAAAAAAAAAAAAAAAGGGTATATAATGTTAGGGGCTGTTAGCCATTAGATCAAAGTTAGGATCTAAGCCCTGAAAGACAGGAGCTTACTAAAAAGCTCTAGACCAGTCATTGCCCATAAACACTCACGTGCTTCAGATGTAGGCTAGACTACTTGCAAAAGTGATCGACATCGCTTTACATGCCCTTGGGGGAACCTCCTCTGATTTCCAAGGGGTCAAAACTCGTTATCCCAACAACAGTGACAGGTTGGTGCAGAAACCCCTTGCATGGGTCCCCCATTTTACTTCCCTAATCGCTTGGTTGTCAAATCATTCTCATACTTCCTTTAGCTGTTTGTTTATTTTTATTTTTTATCTTTTTACCTGCACAGAAATAAACTTATTTTTATTTATTCCCAGGCCATATGTGTATGGGTATTTCTATACTGAAAGTTAGAAAAAAACTTTTAATTAAATATATTTGGATGTATATATGCATGCATATATGTAAAAATGCATTTGCAGAGACTGCATGTTGAGTATACATAAATGCATAATATGCAGCAGAGAAAAATCATTGTACCAACCTCTTAAAAATGTGCTGCATTTCTTGCAGCTATATTTATTTGTCTTTATCCACAGGAAAGGAAACATACTATATTTTAAGAACATACTATGCAGATTTTTTCCAGTAGCAGCAAACTGTTTCTACACAACTACTTACACTAGATGAATTATCATTTTCCTAGCTTGAACCTACGACAGTTAATTTAAATGGTGACTTGTGGAGAATGTATGGCTAAATCAAGTCTTCAGTTGGAGGGCTCAGCTTAATTTTTTGTGGCATTTTGTGTCACAATATGTCACATCAGTATGGCTGCATGGGTGGATGGGATACTCTTAAAGAAGGCATCACTCTTAAATGGGTTTTGCTGAAAAGCCAAACAAACAACAACAAAAAAATGTTAATGAACTGGATCACCATGTGTCAATCTGTTCTTATGGTTAATTACTGTACCAGTTGAGGATTTGGGGGAGAAAAGAGGACACAGATTTGCACTGAACACACATTTCATATGAACCATTTGAACTGCAATCTGCACTGACAACCGCTCTCACCCTAGAGTACTACCCCAAAGTATCTGGGACATTAACAAGCCTGCAAACTCCCTTTTTTTTTTTTTTTTTTTTTTTTTTTTTTTTTGCATTTGCCTCCCACCCCTTTCCCCTTTGTTGCTATAGTAAAAATGTTTCTACTTTTCTACATCTGTCTGCTGTTGCCAACAAAACACTGGAGAACAGGAGGTGATCTTTCTGTTTTCGTTCCAGCAGCCTGGCCCTGAATGAGTTTAATCGGCTGAGAAACATGACTGAAAAGGGCTTTGCTACCCTTTCTAACTTCACTGCGCTCAGGCTTTCTGTAGCCTAGAGAGTGACACCCTATGCCTTATTTCACTGTGGATTATTTAGAATGCTTCAATTGTGACTTGTCAATGTGGTCCAGGACAGATCAAGGCAAAACCTCCGACAAGAAAACAGCAACGCGAATATGATGTGACTGACTGCTGCACAATGGGCTAATACCTCTTAATTTGGACTTTTAGCAATCGTTTACCATCCCTATGCCCTTGAAGATTCCAAATCCACCCTTACAGAGAAGAAAAAAGTCCTTTGCTTTTTCGTCTCTCTCCCCTCTCTCTCTTCTTCCCCCCCCCCCCCCCCCATAACTCGAGTGTATCGATCAATGTCTCTGTATGAATTTAATAGCTTTATTTCAAAGCACTTTACTTTTAAAAGCACCTCTCACCAAGGCATACTATTGAAATACTGTGCAGGTGTAATTAAATGAGCCAAATTTTGGCCCTTGACTGCATTCCTGTTCTCTCTTTGGCATTAGAACTACAATATGATGTTTGGTCATTTCTTATCTCTGGGTAGAACTGATTTGGGGTTTGTCTCTCTCTTTTTTTTTTTTTAATTAAAAAAAATAATTAAAGTGAAATTAATTGGTTAAAGGTTAATAGATGTAGAGATTGACGTCCTTACTAAAAGTACTCCACCTGAAATGACAGTGTAGGAGCTTTAATATATTGCTAGATAGTTATGCCTGTACTACACCCAGGAGTAATATGGCCAGGGCATCACTGAATGCCAAGTATCCTGTGACTTTGCTGTGGAGACTGCTTCAAAGTTACTCAGTTACTCATGGATACTGTGATTGCATCTCTTATATTCACTAAGAACTGGAGTGAAACTACACATTTATTTCACATGGGAAGCTTTCACACAATGGTTTTTGCTCACTTCAATAGCTAGGGAAACAGTTCAAAAATAGCATTTCAGAACATCAGTGTGAATAAATTTCCTCTTTGATATTATTTCTGTTCTTGATCAGGCACTTTCTATTAACACTTGCCTGCACGAAACTTTGCCCACAAAAAAAAGCTGCAGGAGAGCCTTGTGGATGCTCATGCACATATATTTTCACCAAAAGGGTTAGGAGGTCAGTTGAAAGCTCTTTGCAATATGGGTGTCATCCAATGAAGACAGAGAAATGTAGCTATGCATCTTAATCAGGCATCATGAATAGGAAATACTTAAAGCAACAGTCATGGTGGATAGTCTGTCATTAGTCCGCAAGCTGAAGTCAGACCGCGCAAACCACATGCCAAGTACTTTTGAATGGTGATCATATTTGTAAAAATTTCAATTTGTCAATAGGTAAGTCACAAGGAGAAAGAAAAATAAAACAGGTATGAATTTATCAGATAAATTGTTCACAATGGATAGAGTGCAGAACTCCAACCTGGGATAGTATTGAACCTAATGACCTTGAGGTGAAGGGCTGGAAAGTCCATAACCAATCACCTCTGAATTCAGTGTACTGAACTGTCTATTTGAAAATTAAACAAAGACCCAACTGTAGTAATTGTATCACCTTATGTACTTAAAGTAATTTCCCCAGCTCAGCTCAATATCAGGAGAAACAAATGGAGAAATTACTTGTTGTGTCACTTCTCTTCTCTAAGGCTTTATATCTACTCATTTTTGTCCTCAGTGCTTTCCTACTGCTCTTCACTAAAACATGGCAAATTTCCATAGAACAGGCAATAAAATGCACAGATGGCTGAGCCAACAGAAATAAAACTAAAACTAAGACCTTTGCACAAAGTGAAAAGGTGAGACAAAAACAAACAAACAAACAAAAAAACAACAATAACAACAAAAAACACCTTTGCATAGCTGTTTTCCTTAAGCATTAGTCCATTTTGGCCACACTGGAGTTACTGAGAAAAATGTATTTATTTTCCAGATCAGTGTGAGAATAAAATTACTTTGTTTTTTAATTAAAAAAAAAAAAAACTGAAAATAATACTTTCTATGACTAGTATCAGTAATCAGGATGTGTAATAAACATTACCTTCTAATTATATGTGGTTACTGACTGACTAAAATCACAGTCTGCCCCTGAATGGGCCAAGAGTGCAGTTCCACTCCTCTGCAGCTAACATTGGCTGCTTGAAGAAGGGGTTTCATTCAGGCTGCTTAGGCTTAGTGCCTTCTTAGGTTCTAAGCAGGCCTTTCAAATCCATGGAGAAGGTTGGATTTGAAAGCCCCTTCTTGCCTCAAGCCTCTGGAAGGGGTCCATACTTTGGTCCCCATGAGCTGCTTCTGGATGATATCCCACTTGTATTGCTGCCACCTGTCTAAAGAAAATGTGAGATGCCTCAAGGACCCCAAGCCCAGCAGGGCAGCAGGGCTAAAGAAAACAGACTGATTCAGAACCTACAGAAAAACAAAGTCATTTCTGACGCATCCTAATTCACCCCAGCAGTTTGGCTTTGAGACCGTTTCTGTATGTGTCAACCTCTCCCACCCCAGTGGAACAGAAAAACAAAGCCACATTCTGCTAAATATACTTTTGTCTTTTTGGACCAGAACCATTTCCTTAGTCTTGTCTCTATGAACCTGTAGGTCCTTTCTACCTTGACTGAACCATGTTCTCAGCGAGGGTAAGCCAGTGAAGATCCACAGAAGTTCAATGGAGGCATATTGATTTATAACACCTGAAACACTGCCAGAAGGCACAATTATGATAATGATAGCCTAAATAAATAAATCATAAAATAATAATAATTAAAAAATCTCTCTATTAGCATGAAGTTGGATTTAGTTGGATTACAACTTTTCAGACTCTTATTTTTCCATCATGTTCCAAGCTAATAAGTGATTTAAACCAGAACAGAACTGGTTTTAAATTCTTCAACATGAAAAATAACCCTCTCAACTAATTGTGCTTATGTTACCTCCTTCAGCAGCAATTATTTGGTTTCATCCCAACCTTCCTACTTACCCATAATTACCATCTCCTTTGACATGGTTAACTAAAAACAAGTATTAATATGGATTTAATGTCGTTTCAGAAATTGGTGGAGCACTAAGGGTGCCAATGACCCTAATTTCACTTTGTACTAAAAATGTGTTGATCTGTGGTTTTTGGCTGCTGCTTGAATTTGACTTGAAGGTTGAAAGTAAACATATCACTCAAGCGCATGGTGCATGAATTAAGGTCTTTCTGTCACCAGCCTCTGCTTTTCTTCCCCTACTCCTTGGGTCAGGCACCCCATAACCCCTCCTTTCCCCTTTCCTCTCATGGGACCCTAGGGAAATATTTCTCTTGACATGAACTCCTGCGTGACTAACACCTGCATTTCTTTCAGTGCACATTTCCATGGGGAAGTTCTGTTTTTTTCTTCTTTTATTTTTTTTTTCTCCTCACCAGAAAATATTTCTCTAAGAATGATCAGATTTTCCTAGCCACTCCACACACAGAGACCTGTTGCATTTCCAACTGTGGAAAGCACATTGCTTGACTTTGAATTCCCTTTGGCCAGGAGATCATCTTCCAAAAATGTGTGCTTTAAATGAACAAAGTCTATTTTTAATATGCAATATTATGGGTTGTGATGGAATTGGAGACCTAACAAAACCAGGTTTTTCTGCCTCTCAGAATAATAATAAAACCTAATGTGGTAAATTTCTCTTGGCTTCCAGATATTAGAATGCATTCAACACATCTTTGACAAGTTTACACCTCCAAGGGTTTGCTGCATCAAAAATCTCCTTCTTAGTGGATGTAGTTTTTAACAGCAAAAAGGAGCTTTGTTTGTTATAGTTTGAACCAGTTCCCTGAACAAAATAAAGCTTAGCTGTAAAATAACTTTTCTCAGCATAACTGTCTACACGAGGGCTTTTACTGGCATAAATATATTGGTCAGGGTGTATGTTGGGGGGGATTGCTCTTTTTTTTTTTATTATTTTTTACACACATAACTGACATCTTTATTCTGGGGAACAAAATTAAGTGTAAACCAAGCATTACTGTCTACAGCATTTTCTTGGGTCAGGGTTTCCAGGGAATAATAGAAGGAGAAAGCTTCCTAAAGACATATCTTTGTGGAGTAGGGATGGGGGGTTCCAATTTACTAGTCTTCATCTTATTGAGGGCAATAATTTCCCTGAAGACTTTATTGGCAGGGTATCACTGCAGAAAACGTTTGCTGCCGGCAACCCTATTATTTTCCATGAGAAATACAGTCCCGTGAGAAAGCACGTTCTCACTCTATTTCTGTGGGAAACACCAGGAGAAGAAGAATTCCAAATCCCGCGAGACCAAGCAACTGGAAACAACACCAGAAGCCCTCTTGTTTGTGTAACTTATTGCAAAAATATCAAAGGGGGGGAAGAACATGTTTTCATAAAATTTTCACTTTGCAAGAGCTCAGTTTAGAAAAAAAAAAAAAAAAAAAAAAAAGATTTATATTTGACAGCCCAAAATCCCAAGGATGCTCAGTCTATTTCAGTTGTCAATTTATGATCTTTAAAACATTTTTAAAATTGACTGAACCTTAACTACATCCTACCTCATCTTGTACTAGCCAAGTTTTACAGATGCCATCTTAAAAATCAATTCAAAGAACAGCCATAAACTTGAAAGCTTCCTATTTGAAGTGTATATGGCAGAATGCAATTTTGTTTAATTTTAATTGACAGAGATGTCAGCCTAAGAGAATATTTTAGAATATTAGTAGGAACAGTAAACTCATGCCTTGACACTTTTATGATATAATGGTATAATTCTCAGGAAAAAAATCACCACTGTCAGGATTTACACAAAAGCAGTGCATGTTTTACTTTTTCCTCAGTAAAGGAGTTACAAATGTATTACTAATTACACAATTACTTTATTATGTAGAGCCAGTAGTAAAACCCTTGATGTACACTCAGCAAGGTTAGTTTCATTTAAAAAAAAAAAAAAAAAAAAAAAAACATTTTTTTAAATTAGTATTACAGTTTTTCTGGGGAGGTTTCAGCCTGTGTGATGTAGTTCAGCTGCTTGCTCTCTGTGTTTTGCAAAACAAAAAGCATGTTTACAAGGCTTGTTTGTTCCTAAGGAGACAAATCTTCAAATGGTATAAAACTGCTACCACTACCTATTTGTGCAAGCTCAGAATCAGGCTGAAGAAATATGATCAATTACTGCAAAAGATTGAAATGTATAAGACATAAATGCATGACTTTAAGCAAGCTGCTCATGCTCTGTGTCCAGATGAAATGGAAGTAAATAGGAATAGGAAACTTTCTTTCCCCTTTCCAGTTTTGGGACTGGTCAAATTCTGAACCTGCTGCTTTTTGTAAAAGTCCACAAAACCAAAAACTGAGTTCTCACTCCCCCATTTTGGGAGCAGATAAAGTTCCACCCCAGACTGCACCCTGTTGTCTCTCTTTGCACTGCTGTTATATAGAAAATTGCCAGGCAACAAGAAAAGTGATGCAAAGGCAAAGTGAACACCTTGGCACTGCTGTACAACAAGAGCATGTGCTCTCTAACTCCTCAAGGTCTGATCGAGCAAAGCAATTAAATATGCACATGGGTATATGCACTTTAAGCAGAAGAGTAATCCCTTTGACTTTAAAGAATTACTCACGTGCTTAAAGTTTAGTGCCCTGCTGTATTGGGACCTAGCCTCCAAAGCAAAGTATGGCAGAGATTTAGTGATTAATTACAGCCTGCAGATGGACAAGCCAGTTGGGTTAAACAAGAATTGGCCCAACCCTTTGCCCTTCTCCAAAAACAAATCTGAATAAAGGTCAAAAGAGTTTGGTTAAGGATGTACTTACCAAACTTTCAGACCTTTTGAGAACTATCCTCCACTAGTAAAGGCTCTCACATTGTATCCCTCCGGGAGTCCCATAGGCGTAGTCGGTTGTAAACTCATTTTCCTATATGGTCAGGCACGCGTGTGGTGGGGAGGAATGAATGACAATGTAGTACGGCCAAAGCTGGTGTCCTGTGACCATGGAGCTTTTAATATGGAGGCAACGGAATCAGGATTAAGAATTGCAGCTGCTAAGATGCTAAACCCCACATACAGCTCCTATGGCTCAGATGTTATCAAGCGTAAAATCTTTTGAATAAAGCCTTACATGGGGGCACCATTGTAAACTGCTTTCTCAGTTAAAGCCCTTACGTAGCGGTAAGAGGGAAAAGGTTGTATTTTGCTGTATTATTTTCAGTAATATGTCAAAGGCCACTGAAATCAATTCCCATTAATTTTAAAGGACTTTCCATAGTAAAAATAATGCCCAGTAAAATCACTATAATGAAACTGCTGTTTAAAGTATTCTGGTCTTTTAAGGATGACCAGCTACTAATCTTCCACAAGACAACATTGTAGAAATTCCAGACTTCCACCATAGAAGGAAAAGCCAGACAGGTTTCAGCTCTGAAGGAGTTGGTGTGATTTTTCAATAGTTTATGCTATAGTCTCTGTGCATGTTTGCTTATATCTAATTCAGATTCCTTCTCTTTATTAATATAAATCCCTGTGTGACACGGACACCAAATTTTTATCTCAGCATTGTCACTAACTAGGTCTGTGGCCATGAACAAGTCCTCATCTAGGAAATGGCATGTGGAGAATGACCCAGTTAACATTGTACTCCAGCTGGGAAAAAAAAAAAAATACATGATAGAAGCAATAGTTATTTAGAAAATAGAAACAGGATTTCTCTGTCCCACAGACAAAAGGTCTAGGAAGTGCAGGTAAAGGCTCATCAACTCACCATCAAGGATGTAACATTAATCTGTTTTATTAGAATTCTTTTAGATTTACACACCAATGTGAAGCTGTCTAAATTTATCTCTAAGTAACAGAGAATAAAATTCCATGACAGAAAACTTCATCTATACAGAACAGCATAGTAGAGATTATGTATCGTGGAAAACCATAAGACAACAACAAGACAGCCTTCAGTATTTTTTGCTTAAGTATTCTTGATCTTTTTGATGTCCACATTCTTGGATGACTGGAGATGCAGAGATTTAAGAAGTGCTAAGAGGAAACAAGAAACTGATTTTTTTTTATTTATTTATTTTGTGGAAGAAATGGGTGGGAAAATAAAAGTCTCCCCCATCAGATTTGTCCCTCCGCATTCAAAACAGGCACGTGGGCCCTATGAAGGATTAACTGCCTGCTTGTAAAATGCCATGTTTTGATATTAAGCCATTTTTAGCTGCAAGATGGCCAAGCAATGTGTGTGCTTCTGCCACCCTACAACTCAGCCATAACTTCTATCGTGCTCTGAAGAAATTACCACACCTGGATTGGCATCTACCATGCCAGCCTTCAACCCTTTGAGATTTGCATCGAGTTTAGGGGATTATCACACCTTCAAATGCAGGCTTTGTAAATAAAGAGTAAAAACAGTCATCACTAAAGCACTATAGTAACGCTTTGTGCAGCTGAAAAACAACAGTGGAAATGGTAGGTGGCACTCCTTTCTCAGGAGCTATTTTTAAATGTATCTTGTATTTTTTGGACAGTATGAAAAGTTTCAGTCCATGTTATTGACTAATAGGGTATAAAAGCTCAGGTTTGAACAAAAAAATTAGCTCATTTTTGTCATCCCTAAAAGAGCTTAAAAAACACTACAAATGACCATATAAATGCTTCATTCTCCAGAATGTTAATATAGCTTACTAGATAAAGACCTGAATAAAAACTTGTTGAAGTCAGTGAAAGCATTTTCATTGCCTTCAATGAAAGCTGCATTTGGCCTAAAAATGATCCATTAGGTGAGGTGAACTTTCCCACCAAGTACTAGTCAGATCTAATTTTAAAAATATTCAGTTGGAAATCATCATTCATCCTTCTGGATAGTGTAAAGAAAAAGGCTTCTTCACTGTTAAGCTCAGACCCATTAGGTTTAAGACCTACCATTGGACTTACCACATATGGCTATCAGCAGTTGAGTAACCTACCTTTCATGACTTTTGTATTCTACTTCAAACAAAATCAAACTCTTTGGGTTTGGAGATGGGTTGGCTGTACATTTTTCTCACATTGGTGTCTTACCCTGTTTTACTGGCTCAGAATTTCTTTACTTAATGCTGTCGGTATGGATGCTGGACAGTCAAAGCCTTCCTAAGTAATATCAACATTACAACATTTTCTGGTAACCTGAAAGGAAAAGAAATGGAAAATATATATATGTTAATATATAGCATGAGATTTTAAAGTAAACAATCATGAGAATGTTTTGTATAAATGTATAAAAAAATGCACATTCTGAAATCTGTAAGAAAACCTGATTTGGCCAAAAGTTTTAACATAGATTATCTGTTAGCTTCAGTTTCTAACAAACCATGTTATGAGATCATGTCTCTGTCTCATCTATCTAGCCAGTTTCAATTCTGATGACAGGAAGAGGAGGAAAAAACTTTACATAGTTACTTGGATTTTGCTGTTGCTTCCAAGTGATGTTGTGGGAGGCTCAAATTATACAGATAAAATAAGTACACTGCTGAGTGAATACACATAAGCCAAGATAAATTTATTTTTCCATGATGATCACACCACCGTAGATGTGGAGACTTAGTTATGAAGCCAAGGTTTTGGGAATGGTCATGTAATCTGAAAGGACCAGCCACCTAGCAGTTCCCATTTTTCTTGAAAGGCTGTGAGACTCACTGAGACTGTGTAGAAAAACTGGAGCAGTTCATAGCCCAAAGAGGAAAATCTCTCCACACAATGAACTTGAAAATATTTTTCTACATCCTTATGGGCTTGCACATTCAAAGCCTGCTGCAAATATTGCTAGTCAAAAGGGATTTCCAATGGAGCTAAGATGCCTGCTTTCTCCAGCTCCTGTTCACCCTAAATTACTGTGCTCCACAAAGATTTCTACTGTCTTCTACAAGGGCATATGGCTCTGCTCCACCAAATTCATCCCAAAATCTAATTCATACCCAAATCATTCTTCTACTCTAGAAAGCGTGAAGCTTAAAGAGAAAAGTTAAAAATGAGGAGACTACCAAATTTTATTCCAGATCATCAAGGGTCTATCACTAGTGATTCTGGACAAGTCACTTCTTTTCCCACACCTCAGTTTCCTCAGCAATAAGTTGTATTGACCTCCACTGTGGATCAGTACCAGATTTGCAGGTGAAAGTCACTATAAAATACACAGGTTGTTGTTGCTTATTAATAGGATACCAAAAGTTGTAGACCATAGTAGACCACAGCAACAGGAAGCACATGGGAGGCCAAAAGAATAAAGTAGATAAATTGGATCACTTAGTAGAAATGGAAAAACTTTTTCATTTTTACTTGATACTGGAGGTTCTTTATGTGCTATATCGACAACATAGTATTTTCAGTGTCACCTCTTCATTAAAGAGTCGTTTTAAAGGCAGTTGATGGGTTCTAGTATCATACTATTCATCTAATAAAAGTATTCATTAGTTTATACATCATATTCCTTTTCCTGCTGGTCTGGTAATCCTTAAATATGACGTCCCAAAGGTACTGATTGTGATCTCACATCAGTACATATTAGTAAATCCATTAAAGTTAATAGGTTATTGTCCATTGATGTAAGAAAATCAAGGCTAATGAAGCTACTTGAGTATGCAAGAATTACAGGATCAGAATCTACTGACATTTAATATTTTGGAAGGTTATGTGCTTTTTCAAGATAGAACATAACTTTCCTTTACATAGCTTTCAATAGAGGTGCATTAGCCTCTAGTGGCAGTAGAGGTGATATATTGTATCGCTAATTTAAAGGATTATGCATGAAAAGTGAATATATTGCAATAATTATGAAGTCTTGTTTGACTTCACTTTTCCAGAAGTGTACTTTGTCATGCATTAAGTACATTGTGGATTTGAAAAGCAAAGTCAAGATGC
Organism: Oxyura jamaicensis; assembly: GCF_011077185.1. Taxonomy (NCBI): domain Eukaryota; kingdom Metazoa; phylum Chordata; class Aves; order Anseriformes; family Anatidae; genus Oxyura; species Oxyura jamaicensis. The sequence continues at coordinate 16,482,428 of NC_048902.1, forward strand.
TGTAAATCGGGGTGAAATAAAAAACTTATTAGCACGTTTTAAGAGCAGATTTAGGTTTGGAATATTTTCCATGTGATTGCCATTATTACTGCATTTATATCTGAGCAATGCTTCTATTTGATTGCGAGCATGTGTGAGTGTCTGTGTGCATGTGCGTGCAGAAGGGGTCATGACATTTATTAAAGCAGTCAATAAGGCACGCATAGGACAGGCATCTAACCCTGGAATATATTTATATTTATACTCATTTCTGATATGGAAACTAAAGACAAAAAATCAATTGGAATCTAACATTTCATTGTCCTTCACCTTGACTTTTTGGTTTAAAGTAAGCAGTTAAAGAATAAACATTGCTGGGGAGAAATAAATAAATAAATAGATGAAAAAGCCACTCTCTAACATTATTAGGACTTCCAAAGTAAATAAAAAGTGGTAGAGCTGAGAGCAAATTGCTGCAGTGGTGCCAGGGAGAATCCTGATTTTAGCACCACTGTACCAAATTTGTCATTTAGGAAAGCTCTTGTTCCCTTTATTGAGTTCCACTGTAGTGAACAATTTCTGTGTGCATCCCTCGTGTGTCCTTTTGGTTTATTATCTTTCACTGTGAATTGAGCATCCACAATCAGTTTCACAGGAAGCCTAATTTCACACACTGCTTATACATATGATGAGGACTTCCCTCCTCCTCCCCCCCCCGCCCCCCATCCCTTCTCCCAATGTTCTTATCAAATGAAGAATTGTGGATAAGGGTTAGGTGCAGATAAACATGAGTGTAGCACTTCCAGAAAGGTCATGATCCCCCCATAAGGTGCTTCTTGTTATGCCTGACCTTCAGATTTTCATCATCAGCCCGCCTGACAACTTAATAATGCAGAGGTGCAGGATTCATTTCTCCCCTCTGAGAGAGCCAGTACGGGACGCCCTTTTCCCTGATTATTTCCCTGCACTCCCGGCTGCCCTTTATAAGCCAACCAGAACTCCATCAATCATGCTCTTCTCTCCTTTCCTCCTCAGCCCCCAGTCCTGAAAGCTCACAAGCTGCAAAGTCCCCTTTTGTCTTGTGCTGCTACCCAGCTACAACAACAGAAAAGAATCCCTGCTTGAAAACACCCTTAGCAGGCAGCAATCAACCTTCCTATTAAAAAGAGAGAGTCGTTCACTTTTCCTCCACCCGGACTGTATTATCTTGCAGAATAACTCCTCATGGGCTCTGCTAACTGTCAAAGGAGGGAAGAAATTTAAGCTGAAATCAGAAGTTTTGATTTCCTTTTATTTGTTATTTTTCTTCTGATTTCCTTTTTTATCTTTTCCTTCTTGTTCTTGTATTTGTTTACCTATAGGTTAATATTAATCAAATGAAGAAAAAAAAAAAAAAAAAAAAAAAAACACTTTCTTAATTATTTCTTCTCTCTTTTAAACAATTTCCTAAGTATTCCTTCTCTCCCTTATTCTTTCTTCCTTATTTTTTTCTTTTCTTCTGAAAATAAAAGAGAAACAAATACTTGATACATTCAGAATATTAAGCATGTTGGTTAATGGACTGAAATAACAGAAAAGTTCAGAAGAAAGTCTTCTTGGGATGGGAAGATATTGATTCAGATCAGATTTTAAAGGCTACAATAAACTTGTGTTATAAAATATGAATTCATTTCACCCCAGCCTTCCTAGTGCTTTTTCAGCCAATGATTCCTAGAGTGAAAACGGGATGATAACACACCATGAGCATCTGCTGTGAGCGAAGTACAGTATGTTCCCTGACAGAGCAGGGATATGCCAAGGCCATCTCCTATCGCCTAAAGCAGCTGCCATTTGTACCTCCAAGAGGGGAAGTATCCCCTGGTAAGCTACAGCTCAGCTGGGTATGCAAGCTACACTGTACCCAGCAAGCAAGCTCAGATTCTACCCTGCCCAGTGGCAGCAGGATGCAAATCTGTGCCCAGCTGGATAGAGAAGATAATGCGATAGCCGAGCTCACCCATTAAGGCACTGTGCTGGAGCTGTAAGAATAAATAAATAAATAACAGAGCTGCATGAAGCACCGTAAAACCACTCATTTGCCAAATATCAACATTGTGGCTGAAATTAAGTTTTCCTAGCTCCTCCTGTGCCTGGATGCACTCAGATAGCACTGGTGCATGAGAAAGCCTGAGCTCATGGCTGTTTGTTTTTCAAGTGAACCACCACCTTGGCGTGGAGAGCAAAAACTTGCTTAAAAGCAGAGAAAACAGCCCCAGTGCCATTCAGTCTTCCAAATATGTATTGTGGGAATAATTGGGAGGCCCCTGAATAATGTTTTACCATCTGAATTATTTCATACATCGCAGGTTTGGAAAATCCCAACACAGAATTGGAGTTTATAGTGAAATGTGGAATCGCATTTACTAGTTGTGAAAGCTAAATATCTCTTCAGAGCCTTCTTTTTCTTAATAATAATAGTAAAAAGAAATATCTCTGTTCAGATCTTCTTTCAAACTAATAACATGTCAAAGATTGCAAACTGCCATCAGAAGAGAGCTGGAAAGACTAGCAAACGTTCAGGAGGTGCAAGAATGGGGAATTTGTCCTAAATCCCATTGATCAGTCAATTAGTGTCGCTTCTGCCTCCAGCATGTTTTGGACAAAATCCCAAAGAATCATCTGGTTCATTGTCAGGCTTTTCTCCACTTCAGTCAATGACCTAAGAAGAAGTCCAAAGAACATCTTAGAAAGACCAGAAAACATGAGTCAAAAACAAAGAGTTGAAAAAAGCTTAGGAAGCAGATGAAAGAAGAAGGAAGGAGAGATGGAAAGGATAAAGCACAACAGAGAAAAAGGAAAGATCATTCTGAGATGCTGGTGAAGAAAAATAGATGAGTGATAATGATCTAGGGGTGGGGGAGAACCTGTCTGAGAGGGAGAGGCAGGTTTGGACAGCAAAGGGAAGCACAAACAAATGAAGCAGAAAAACAGGAAGGAAAGCAAAGAAAACTTGCAGATACAGAGGAAAAGCAGCAGGAAATCTGCAGTACCCAGTATCCTTTCTTGACCACTAGACACAGGAAATCACTCTTCAAAAGAACAGCCAAGAACGTGGGACCTGATAAGAGTGATAAAGATGCCATTGCCACCAGATCAAAGTTTTGGAGGAAGGTGATAGAAGGAGGGAAAGCAAAGGAATAAAGCATAAAAAAGTCAACCTTAAAGCAGGCTGGATTTTTTATTTTTTAACTTCATCTTAAAATGTGCCCAGCTTGCGTCTCTAAGTGAGGAGGGGGACTCCCTGGGATATTAAAACCATTCCTAAGCCAAGCTCCATTTAAGCTTCACAAACTACAAATGCAAATGCAAATCCCTTGCTTGGCACCTCCTCTTCATTTCAGCCTACATCAGCTGCAGCAATAGTGACTGTCCACAGCCCTTTGGCAAGGCTTTCCTAGCAGTCCCTCACCTGGGACCCAGGCTGCTCTTCTCCCCTCCAGCTCCCGAGCTCAGCACTCACAGGGGCAGCACTGGGAGCTGCCATGGTCCTTGGGTGGCATCTTCATGTGGCCCCAGGTCAATCAGGTAGTGAAAGACACACGAGGTCAGGTCGGTCCTTGGTTTGGAATTTCCCTTGGTGAAACACCGGTTTTATAGAGAGGAGGGAGATTGTCCTCTACTGACATTTGCCAAGGGAAAATGAAGAATAGTTTGGATCTGGACCAGAGGGCCATGGCTACATCCAAGCCCTTGCAAATTGACTTGGCAAGAGAGGATTCTCTCGAGGAGTGAGGAAAACCAGAGAGATGTCAGTCAGAGAAGTAAACACCATATGCTTGTCTCACAGCATCTGACAGTACTGAAGTGGACAGAGCAGAGAGGCTGGCAGATCTGAGAAATAGGGCAGTGTAAATCAAGACACTATCTCCTTCCTTTGCTTCCCAGAGGAGTTCCACAGGCATAAGCAGTGTATTCCTCCTAAACCCAGGAGCTCTTCAAAGCCGATTGGTGTTTTCCATACTGATTATTTACTCTAAGCCTCGACTGAATGAAATGTAGGTTACAGAAAGGTGACTTTTTTTTGAAATGTATGAGATAAATCCTTCTTCGTCTAGAGGGCAAAGAGTTAGTGAGAGAAGGGAGAGACTACAGAACCATTTATTATGCTGCGTTTGGTTTTAAATTAACAAAATTTTCTTCAGATATATTTTTTTTCTTCCTCAGTACTGAAAATTTGGTGGGCAAAGCTTATGCAATAGTTTCAATTTTCTTTGGAAAATATTGTCATTTGACTCATGTGGGGTTATTGGGGGAGGGATGGCGGGGGGGTGGAGGAGCCCTTCGCTGATGTTCCTTTGCTCTCCTTTTCTACCTGCTGCATTCTCCTTTTCCACCTATCGTCTCCAGTTGAAAATTATATCATGGACACAATTCCCTCCCTAACCTTCTCCAGACAAGCTATTAAGAAGCAGAGACTGGCTGTAGAGACGCCAGTGAGACTCCAGTGCCCGAGCAGAACTCATTCCTTAAGTCCATCAGTAATTACCCATGTGGCATTCAGCCCATCAAGTTGCCATTGTTTTAAAAATTGGTTTTAGGCACTCTGAAAGCTTTTTGAAAACACAGAGCAAAGATTATAGCTATGGAAATAAACAGCTGAGAAGCCAGCCTACAGACAAAAAAAAATGTAGGCTGTTGATAAGACAAGTTGATGAGAAAGGAAAAAACTTGCTAGAAAAAAAAAAAAAAAAAAAAAAAAAATTGAACTTCAAGTTCGAGCAAAAGCTTCAAAAATGTGTAATGTTGTATTAACTTATCCCAGACATATTTTGACAGCTATAAGAGGAAATAGCTGAATTAGAAGTTTTACAAGTGTAATCTCTGACAGGTTTTACACCAAATATTTACTTTTTTTATTCATCAGGTTAATAAACTCGTAACCTCCTCTTGCACTGGTCATTTCCTGATGAGATCCAATTTTCTCCTATCTGGCTGCAACATGCCTGTGTGTTCAAAGCAAGTTTTGAACACAGGTATATCTTCAGAAGCACCATTCAGCTCAGAGGAGGTAGAACTCACATGGAAATCAATGGGAGATTTACTTGCATGAGAATTGCAAATCTGAGCTATTCTGGAGTGCCGTTCTGTTCAGCAAAGCTTTCTATTCCTCTTGTTGGCTCAAACCAAGAGTTTCCTGCCTTTTAGCTTATGAATAGGCAAGCTTTTTGAACCTTGACTGTTCTGTCTCAATTCTCTAGAAAATTAATATTAAGAGTGCAAAATTCCTTTTCCTGTGCTTCTTCCCTTCATATTTAACATGTATGTAATGCACACAAGAAGTCTAGCTGTTTGGGTAAATAATACCAGCATGACTTAGAAATGACCTTCTTGGACATGGATTTTCTTTTGTCTGATAACCCATGTTCTCTCAGAGTCAAATATTATAAATCTACTAATTTATTGTAGTAAGAGTACAGCAGTATTTGTGAACAAGTGAATAGTAAGCAAATACAGAATACGCTAAAATGGAGAATTACAATAAATAAATAATTTGTCTGTACACTTAATAGCTAGTTCAAAAATGAGAAGCTTTATCAGGGAAAAATAAAAGACTAAAATAAAATTTTTGCAATAAAATTCTGAGCCATAAACAATAACACATAGAAATATATTATTTGTTTAAATACACTAAAGGTTCTATCATAATCAAGTTGTGTTTTTTTTTAATCAAATGTAGTCCGATTAGTCTTCTTTACTGCTTTCTATTTTTGATTTACTATTTTTATCTTAAAATAATCCTCCTGACCAAAGACATATGAAAAATCTATATTTTGTCATTGTACTATTTTTATATTCTTTTTAATGATACGGTATAAAAATCATATTCTAATAACGGACACCTGTAGCATAAATACACTAAGACACTTTTATATCAGTGGCAAAAATCTGTAGTCATTTAATACCCTAATAAGATGGATAAGAGCTCAAAAATAGCTTCAGGGGAGTAACCCTTGTGCTAAATTAACAAAAATTAATATTAACTTCTGAAATATGTGATAGAAAATCTTTAATGTAAAACCCCCAAAGTATTCACTCAAAAAGATGTATCAGTTCTTAACCCAACTCAAATGCAAATGGTCATTTTCATCTGCAAAATATTTTCACAGGAATAATCATTACATTTAGTGAAAAGTTGAACAAAAGATCTTATCAGAATTAAGATTTGTGTGGAAAGAGCACACTACCTGAAACTGAAATATCAATTTCATTAAGTCTTCTTTATCTCATTCTGCTACAGACCTTCCTCCTTTTTTCTGCCTGAAAAACTGCACCCAGCTTCCCTATGTCCCAGTTCAGTGATCAGTATCACTACATGGTCAAAGATTTACAATTTTTTTGGGGGGGGGAGCAGATGAAGAACTTTATTTCTCCACCTTCTTAACCAGTATGTTCCAACTTGTGTCTGTTTCAGTAAACAAACCCATATTTTAGTGTTTTGTGTTTTTTTTTTTTTTTTAAAAAAAAAAAAAAAAAAAAACTAGCAGAAAACAGTTTTTCTCTTTCTACTAGTGTATTGGGTTAGTTTTTAATATTCCATATTAAAGAGGCAGAAAAATATTTTTTGAACTTCAAATACATTTTCCAATCATTTTTTAATTACTTCACTCTGCCACTCCACTGCAAATCCTAACACCTCCCAGCGTGATTGTTTCCTGCTAACAGAGACATTTTGCAGACAGATTGAGTGTCAATATTATTAGCAGCAAATTATTCACGTTGCGTGAATAGCCTTATAATCCTTATTTATTGTGAATATTCAGGAACCTATTGTTTTTAAAATAATAACTTTTAATAAGCTCTGAGGATTCTAATGACATTTTATTAATGCTATCAAGGTTTTAGGGCAGCAGAGATAAAAATGTTATTCTTCTGATTCAATGAATTACCGTGGCAATACCAAGTTTGTCTCTAAAGTGCTAAAGACAGCAGAAAACATATGTAGCAACCTTGCGTCCATGCTAGCCAGTGCTAGTACTTGTCTGCCTTTGTGGTACTTAGATAAAGTAGGGAATGAGTAGCTGTATCAAGTAGTTTGCTACTAAAATAGCCTTTCACTGTTTATTTTCCAGCTAAGTCAATTAGGCAAGGTGGTGCATCAACATTCAGTATGTGCTGATTTCAGATATATTGGCAGGCTTTTAAATAAACACCAATGAAAGGAGTATACATCTGTTAAAAAAAAAAAAAAAAAAAAAAAAAGCAAGCTCTTAGGGAAATAAATACTAAAGATGGCATGCTATAACCCAAAAACACAGGAATTGGAAGACTGCTTTGTTGTCTCATTATTTTTTCTGCAGATGACTTCATTTCCCAAATAGTGTTGTTGGTGTTGTTGTTTTTTTTTTAAACACAAAACTTTAAGCTTTCTCACAATGTTGTCTTGTTTGAATGCATGCATAAATAAATTTTGATCATCTGCTTCAAATCTAACTTTATGTGAAAGAATAAAGAAGTTGTTTTAAGCTTTCTAATTAAAACACTGAGACCTTCCCCATTAAATGACTCCAGTTTTATGCTGACTTGTATGCTTCTATAATTCAAAGAACCTGCTTGTCTCAGTTCAGGTCAAGGTTTATACAAATTGTTGAGGTAGACATTGGAAATGTATTTTTGGAAGAACAAGCCCTGAATGGAATTATTCTCTGCAATCAAGTTGAGGATGTGAGGATACAGTAGAAGGAGAAAGTGAAGTGTTCAAGGTCAGAGAGCAAAAAAATTCAAGATCAAGAATAAAACCTGGAGACCCTAAATCCCAGGTCAACACTCAACCCACTGCTTCTATAAATCAACAATTATCTCAGTGTGTAACCTAAATAACATTTTAGATGTCTTTGGTCCACAAGTTGATGCCTACCTGTACCTCCACCTTTTTATCTCCCCAGCTTAAAACTTGTCTGATTAGTCAGAGCTTGATTTCATGTATTTGTTCCTGCCACATTACAAAGGGTTAAGAGTTGAAGTCCACCAGAACAATGACTTTTGTAGACAACATTTCTCCTCCTCATCCCCCCAGACTCTGCTTTAATAAACATTTGATTGGTTGGCTTAAAAATTAACCATATGGTGCTATTTGTAAGATACAGACACAAGGCTCAGGAAGGGCATGATCCATTTAGCCTGTCTGGGCAAATGATTTCAGTGTTAACATCAGAGTCAACTTACTGTCATTAGTGGAGCATGAGCAGAAGACTAGGTAACTTCTTAAACCACAGACCTAAAAATAAAGAAATTAAATCATTGTAAGAAGTCATCTGATGACTGAAGACAGAAACAGTGTGAAGAGTCATGGGTGCATTGATTTGTCTCCAGTGGCAGAGATTGCATTATTCAAGTCCATTCACCATCACTTATTAATTGTACAGTCACTGAAACTGAGTGAACTATAGCATTTGTTAACACCCATCTTAATTCAGAACATTTGTTTCACCCATGCCTTACTATTTGCAAACATGCAGGCAAGTAGGTTTTGTTCAGACAAAGATTTAGGGAATGGATATTCCTACCAGGAAAGTGGCTATATTCTCACAAAGGTAGTCTTGCACGTATTAAATATTGGACATTCCTTCTTTTCTGGCTTAAATAAATAAATAAATAAAACTTATACTAATCCAATCAAGACTAAGAAAGAATAACATCTGATCTACATTACTAATCATCCACCAATTAAAAATCCTGAGAATTATGAAGATTAACAGTTTACATGATGAAATGTCCCAGTATACAGCCATGCAAATAATCACTGAAAAAGAATCAATTTTTTAAAAAGCTGGATGTAAGCAGCAAATATATTCATCCCCAAAGTCTCTATAATATGAATTATTTAAGCAACTCGAGTAAGCAATATTAGGCATTCTTTGCAATGTCACTGAAATCATAGAAATGGTAGTCAGAAATCTTCTGTACTCTTCTGACTCTGTGACCCATGGGAAGTCATGGTACCTCTGGGTGACCCATGAGTTTGTCTGTCTGTAAAACAGGTATTTTAAATAATATGAATCTAATCACATGGCTGCTCTCAGTACAGTATGCTTGGTAAGTGTTCTCAGATCACTGGATAAAAGTGCTATATTAGTTCAAACAATGATGATTATTATCTTTCAGGGATTTTTATCCTCAGTGAAAAGCAAAAAGAATTACTGGCCAATTTTGTCTAGTAAATGCTGAATACTTGGAACGCTTCCCGTTCATAGTCATTCTGTGGCTTTCCTGTGTCTGACTTATGTTTATCTTCATTAAGTGGAATAATGCAAGTCAAAATAGCTACAAGTAAACTGTCTGCTGGATAGGGAACAGTTGTTAGTTCATGGGAAATGGATCGTAAAAAATGTGCTCCTTTGACTTTAGAAAAGAGCTCTAAATTGATCCATTTCCAGTTCAAAGCTCCTTAAAACATACTGAGCAATCTCACCTGATGTTTCATCACCATCATAACGTCTTTCTAGTTCAACAGGGGATGGATTACTCTGAAAGTTTTTGTCTCTATCAAAGTTCACCAGAAAGTCCTGGTTCACAGGGGAAGGCAGGGAGAGCATCTTATACTTACTGGAAGCCCGTCCAAATAAGCAATTGTCCTGGGTTCTTTGAACTTTGGAAGAGGTGGAGATGCAGTCATATAGAAGATGAACTGCTTCCCTTGAAGGAGCACAGCACATATCTGTGCAGATTGATGGAGTCATAAGTCACTAGAAGCTAACCTGGGTACAGCCTGAGGTAAAGCGGAAAGCTAAAGTCATTCCAGGTGGGCTGGTGGAAGGAAAAACAAATCCTAGACATTCACATATGAGGTCGTAACTTCTGTTCCATCGCAGCCCATGTATAAATATTTTAGATTTATATTTTAGAAGTTTTAAGCCTCTCTATAAAATGCGTTTAACTTCAGGTTTTATTTTAAAATGCCTCTCGAGTCAGCGAGGTGCCATACTCTCTCAAGGATTTCAAGCAAATCTCTCTTGACCAATCCAAATTCATAAGCCAAACCATATGATTTCAAAATACCTTCAATTGCCTCCTGGATCATATGTCCACATCTGGAAATGATGGATATTCTCCTCCCAGCTGCAGAAGAGGGAAATTCTGCATTAGGCTAAAAACACTGTGTAAATTGCAAGAGAGAAGGGTCAGCTTTCTAAAATTACAGTGGTCAAGGTAAGTCAAGCACTTTAATGGAAGGCTCAGATCCAAGATCAAAATCATTTTACAAATCTCTGAGCAATTCCACCTACAAACATGCAGAATGTTTTGGTTGGTTTTATGGTGAGCACAGCCAACGGGCAGCAAATTCACATAGCTGGAGACTAATCTCCCTTCACATGGGACACAAAGCAGGTGCTCTCCGTAAGGATGAAACTGTGCCCCAAATTTGGTTGATGTAAAGCAGGAGAGAACTTTCTGATGGGAAATGGTTGTAAATTACAGGAAGATCAATAGAGAAGAACAATTCAAAGCTGAAATAGCAATTTTGAGCTCACCTTGCTGAAATGTCTTTCTCTAAATTATTCTTAAAACACTAAAGGATGTATTAGTTGATCAGTAATAACAGGAAAAAAATTATTCAATAAAGAAAGACAGAAGCAACTGTGGAATTTTTATGCTGTATGACTGAATTTACATCAGTCAATTATGTTACCTTTCCTTGCACCCCTTTTCCTTACCCTTTTTGTGCAATTATCTATATTGAGATTTCATCTTCTATGGCTTATAAAGAATCACTCTTACATTAAGTGATACACAAATAGAGCAAAATTCACTGGAAGGTATGTCATTTTGTGTTATCATTAGTGATAGCACTACATTAATAATTAAGTTGAAACAAATAGTCTATTTGTCTGTCTATGTCTCTGAATCATTACCTCACTGAGTCTTTTCTGGGAAAGTCTTATTGCTTCAAAAGGAATCACGTTCGGTAGGACCTTAGGTAGAATTAAAACATCATCTAGAAAGGACCACGGTATAGACTGCATTTCCTGATAGAAAAAAAAAATGACTGAAATGACTTGATCTAAAAACTCTCAAAGCTAGGATAGGCTAGTCAAAATGAGTTACAACTAAGTCAAAGAAAACTATGCTAAAATTTGGGGATTGGTATGACTGCACATTCTTGCAGATACCAATCTAAAATTCTTAAGTGGGCAGCAAATCTTGCAATAATATAGTTTTCTCACAATATTTCTAATAGCTTCTGTTTTAGTGAGGTTAGAGATAACAGGAAAACAGTATGTCTCCATGTTATTTTGACTCTTGCAGCTAAGTGCTGGCTGGAGTACTAGGGACTAATTCCAGAGCTGACGTAAATAAGCTTACTCAAAGAGAGTGAGACAACATCAATTTACACAAACCATAGTTCAAGCCTGGGAAATTCAGATGCATGCAAAGTTTAGATAAGATACATCTAGGCAAATATTTGAGGTATGTATACACATCTATATATAATGCTTTCTAAACCACTTTAATCTCAATGTACTTATAGGAGCTGTCTAAAAATAAGAGGAATCTGCTATGGGGAACTGAGCTGCAAGGATGCAAGAAAATGCAGAGAATTTCCTAGTCCACCTGATTTGTTTCATACCCACAAGTATCCCACAGTACCCAGAGAAGAAGGCTCCTCAACCAGTGTCCTCTTGAAGAAGAAAGGCAGAGAAAATAGTCCTGCCAAGGGACTATTCAGAGTTGCTCTGAGTTATGTTCTGGAGGATATCCATCTTCCATGTTCTAAACAGGGATCCTGGGAATGACACTCACATAATTTAATCTGCCCAAATAATTAATCTCCCTAAAATAACACCATCTTCACCTCCCAAGAATATCAAAAGCATATCCATTGGAGACGATCAGATTAAGCATAAGAGTAACCATTCCTGCATTTTAAATCCATTTGGTAGAGGAGACCTATTTCTGTGGATCTGGTAAAGGAATGTTTGCCTCAGTTCCCTTGTCTTTAGAAAGAGAATGGGCCTATCTCCCAGATAAACACTAAGATTTCATTAAAAGTTGGAAAGCATATCAAAGATGGATTCTTCAACGTATTTCACTTGGTCTAGTCCCCCATTTTCTCAACCTATTCCCCATCTCTAGAGGAGAGTCATAGGAATCAATTGCATTGAAATATTTCGTATTTAACTCAGGAAAAAAATAAATAAATAAATAACCACAAAGTCCAGGCTTGTATTGTTTTAAAAAAGATATTCACACTGGGCTCTAATTATGCGCATAAACATTGCTAATGTATTTGCTATTAGTCTGTGTGACACCTTATTCCTTTAAGTTTGCATCTCTTGGCATGGACTAGGAAAAGTCTCTCCTCTCTGAGAGGGCTAGTTAAGATGTATCTTGCTGTTTCCCCATATCTTTAGTATGCAGGGAGCGCAGAGATGGAGATAAAAGGAGAAATGTCTATCTTTGAGTCCTCTGCAATACAGAATAAGTTATCAACCTACTAACATGCATGTCTGAATAGACTCCTTTGGCAGGAGGGAGATTTTATCTGTCCTGACATGCGAATTCCTCCCTCATGTCAATCCATGAAAGTACTAAAGAATAAACTCTCTAGTAAAATGAATGTGGCATACCACTGGGACTTAGAGAGCATCATATTTTCCCCTAGCTACTTTTTTTTAATTCTCCAACTGAATCCTTGATATCCATATAAATTAGTCACTCTGAAGAACTACTTGAAAATCCATTGCTTTAATCTCATAGGCTTGGGGAGGGTGGCTCACTTTACTAAGGCTTGGGAGTTCGTTGTCTCTTTATTTTTCCTCTTCAACTGAGCAATGTGCCATCACATCCAGCCCCTGTGCAGGAGCGTTAGGGTAGCATTTGTGCTGGAAGCTTTGCAGCTGTGCAAGTCAAATGAGCAGGCACTACTTTGCCCTCAGATCTGGTAGGCCCCAAGGTGCAGATACGAGCCGTCAAAATGTCCTATTTAGCATCATGAAGTGCCCACCCATGCGCGAGGAAAAAGGATGCAATGTTTTCACTGAAGCTGAGCACAGTTGGTTATTGCATTTTGGGGGCATGAGAGGGAAAGTCACATTGGTCTGTGTGCAGATAAATTTTCTGTCTGCTTTCACAAATATTTGTTTCCACACTCAGCACCAGTGTGAGGAATCCTCATTCACCAGTCTCTATAGCACCTAGAACAAAGAGGGCTGCATCTCTGCTGAAATGGATCCCTTAGTCTTCACTTATGCAATAATTTCACATCAATAGTGGTTGTATGAGGAGAATAATAATCGTTTTTATAGAGCAAAACATAACCGAAATGGTAAAGAAAAAAAAAAAAAAAGGCAACAACAAAAAAAAGAGGTAAAATAAAAATGATCCATCCTTTCTTCTTTTGGTCTCTTGTGTTTATCCCTACGTATTTATGATGTACTACATAACAACATACTGGTTCTCATTGTATTGTGTCGAAGGCAAGAAGTTATACTTTGATTTGTGTTTTGTCTGTGCTTTTGTGTCTCAGATAAAGAATTTAAATGCTAGACAATTCTTATCACTTTTTATTAATATTTTAAGTAGTCTCTTAAGAACCAGGCACACAAAGTTGTTGTTATATCTTTATGTAATAACTCCAGACTATAATGCCCTTCATCACTTTCCCTTATTTTATTTGCACTCTATTTATTATTCTCAACTTTTCTTTGTGTGTGGTACCTCTGATGCTAGATGCAGTTCACTAGACTGCTTTCCTTCCATTCTTTTTCCTGTCTCTTTGTGCATCTATAACTGGAGTTTTTATTTAAAAACAAATGTAAAAACTCAGTGTAAGCTCATCTAGTTCCTTTAGGCTCATGTTGAATGATAGTCTCTGTGACCTTCCAATGGATAGTTAGGGATTTGATAGGAATCTCTTCTGCTGATCCTATTACCAGAACTCCAAATTTTAAAAAGTACACAGCTGAGGACTATGTAAACAAATCTAGAAGATGGATAGATATGGAAGGATAATCCACTGTGCCTTTTTGTAACTGAAGCAGGGATGGACGAGCCTGGAGAACAATCCCCACATTGCCAATGGGTGTGCACTTGCTTTTGTCTTTAGTTTTCTATAGGAGAATAGAGTCCGAAGTTTTGCTACAAAAACAAATTGATGGCAATGTGTTGTAATGACACCTCACTCATTTCTTTAAAAATAATCAGTTCCACAGGGTGACATTTTCAAACTTATGTTGCCAGGTCTTTTCAGCTAAGCTAACCTAAATCTTTTTCAAAAGCTTGCAGATAAGGAAAAAAAAAAAAAAAAAAAAAAATTCATTTTATGGATCAAAGGATTTCCCAGTAGATTAAGACTTTTCATTTTTAATATTGCAAACTCCTCATTCTGAGTGCAGAACTAAGGGGAAAAAGCAACTCAAGTGTCAGGTTTGGAGTCTGGAAAGGCGTTGGCGGGATTTTCCTTGGACCTGAAAAGCACTGAAGGGAATAAACATCCAAGGCATGGATACTTATCCTCTAACTCTTTCCTTTACCTTGAACACCAGCTGGAAAATAGAAAACCCGGAAACATATGTAGCATTGAATGAAAAGTTGGAAATACAAAATCAGCCTGTTAAAGGAGGAGAGTCACACTTTGGGTTAAATTCAGAGTGGAGAAAGAAAACAGTACTGATCGGCTGCTCCATATCTGTCTCTCTCTAGACGCATATGCACACACACACACACAAACACAGAAAATGTGTTTGATCCTGCCCTTTTCTATGCAAAAGCGTGTCTCAGAGTAGGCGATAAATCATCCACTTGGGCATGTGCACACAGAAGCCAGTTTGAAAAATACAAGGAGCAGAGGAATTGCCATATTGAATCAGACTATTGGTCCATCAAGTTTGGTATCATGCCTCCAGCAGTGGCTAAACCCTGAGACTTCAGAGGAAGGCGACCCTCAAAATCCACAGAGCACTTAGCTCAGTCTGTAGATGGGGGAGGGAAAAATGTTCGTCCTAACCCCTGCAGGCAGTAAATGTGTGTCCTATAGAGTGAGCTTGGATTTTCCTAATGTAGAGCCACAACTATAATTACTAGTTTGAAGCAGGACAGCAGAACAATGTTTGCAAACAGTCATTCACATAAAAAGCTGTTAATTCACTTTGACATCATTTGTGACCCTTTTCCAGGAAGGTTCATTTGAGCATGCAGTTTTGTTTATGGAAAGCAAAAGTTTGCTAAATACTCTGGAAGTGCTTCTCTGAACGTTTGTTTCAGAAATGACGTACTCAAACTTTTCATTTATTTCTACGCCTCTCAGTCATCCACACAGGAAAGAGAAATGGTGCCACATAATACACACATTGACACAGGTGTTGAAATCATGGCTTACAAACAGCAAATACTCAAAGTAAAAGGCAAAAGAAATGCACAGTAGATCAACACCAACGTATAGGAAATTCCTGAAGGGATGTGTGACTTTTTTTTCAAATAAACCATTCTGTGATAAAAGCTCTCCTAAAGAGTCAGCTGACATTTCTGGAAAATCATCCAGACTATTCAACCTAACCTCCTGTGACAGCAAAACTCAGCAGCTGGACACACACTTCTGGGCTGAATTCACATTTAGCAGAAAGGGGGGATTGTTAGTCACCTGTCTCTAGATCAATTTAAATGTCATGTGCCACTGGAGAGCTAAATTTTGAAGAAAAATATTTTGCTATGTCGTTTCCTGCCCACTTGCACTCACATCGTTGATTGCCCCTGATCACAATGACTATGGAGGTAGCAACAAGCCACATATGTATTTTACTAGAAATAAGTGGACTATAGTTAAACAGCACATAAAGTTTATATATAGGAGCTGTCTTTCTTGTTATTAATTAGAAGTCGGTGTGAGGGATGGGAGAACGTGCAAACAGAAAGAAAAGGTTTAATCTGAACTGGGCATCCTTTTTGCTTAATGCAAAAGCAAAGGGTAGACTAGTAAAGCCTCTGGGGTCAGAATAATGTTGTTACATTTGTATTATAAAAGAGAAAAAAAAAAAAAAAAGAAAAAAAAAAGAAAAGATTGCAACTGTCAAAACGTGTCAGCCCGAATAAGCACTTACTTGAAAAAAAAAAAAGGTTTACCCCAAAACACTGCTTTACCAAGTCATATCTGGTTTTGGTTCATGTTCCCTAGTGCCCAGAAATGCAACCCAGGCGCTTGATTTCATAGCTGGGTTTGCTGAAATTTAGTCTGGGCAACCTGGCCAAGGCCCAGCCAGGCCTCACCTCGCCACAGGCCTCAGGCCTGTGTCCTCCAACAGGTCCATGGCTTGGGGAGCTGGGCAGTCTGCTTGGCTCCACCTAGAAGTTCTCAAGTGCAGGTTAACCACATGAAAATTGAGCACAGCTTTGGTAGGTGGGTAACCCCAGGGTATGCAGAAACAAGGCTGTGAGCCCCATTGTGCTCCCCTGAACCCCGCTTTGCCTGCCTTTCTCCCACCTCTCCAGATCAGCCTTATCAGCATGGCCTGCGCAACGCAGGGAACAGAACTCAATGCGATCTTCTTCTGTTAAATCAATTTCTATTACAGTTACAATTTGTTTTGCAGCTTCTTTTGTGGCTTCTTTAAAAAAAAAAAAAAAAAAAAAAAAAAAGTGGTCTCTCCTGGATTTTTTTTTTTCGCCCCCAGTTCCCTACCTCCTCCCTAGGGCCTCAGCTTGTGCCTCTGTGTAAGTCCTGGGGTCTTGGGTGTCAAATGTCAGGCCTTGTACAGAGCTGTCAAAGAGGAGAATAGGCTGAGATGATTGATGACTGCAAAGCCTGAAATCCAAACCTCTGCTGCAAATGCTTCTTTTACAAAAAAGCTGGGGCAACCCACAGTGGCTATATTCAAGGTCAGCTCGCATACCATTACACCCACCGCTTTGGGCTTCTAACAAGCCAACGCATTCATAGAGGATTTCTCGTCTCTCTGTCCCTGTGTGTGTCTCTCTCTTTCTCTCCCTCCCCTTACTCTCCTGGCAACCCCCTGCCAAAATTTTCAAGCACTTAATCCCAATAAAAAAAGGCATGGCCTTTTTTTTTCCTCCCCTCCCTCCCTCTCCTTCAGGCTGCATTTGCTATGAGGAGCCACGGGCTGAAGCTTAATGCTGCACAAGTCAGATGACAAGATTATTAATGGGAGCAGGGCAATGTCATATCTGATTTCATGCATATTCATGAACGGAGTCATACAGCTGGGACCATGCGCCATGAAGAGACAGAGCAAGAGAGAAACTTTTACACCCCCTCCTTGCCGTGAAGAATCTGATCCTGGAGATTAAGAGTCCTGCCTTGCAAAATTCAATTGTTCTCTTTATATGTTAAGAAAAAAAGGGGAACTGCTTGCATGTTAATAATGACGTGGTGCCAAGATGGTATGAATATCTCTTTTTTCCCTGTCACTAAATTAACTGCCCTGAAGCCAATCTTGGCCTAGAGTACACTTTCTGAAAAATAAATAAATAAGTAAATAAATAAAAAATAAAAGGTGTACACCATCACCTCAGAACAGAATGATTTCCAAAAAGTCCCAGCATAGGTTAAAAATTAAAAAAGAAAAAAAAAAAAAAAAAAAAAAAAAAAAAAAAAGAGAGAGAGAAGAAGAGGAAGCTACACATATACTTCAGCATGCACCCTAGGTAAAGGGGGAGAAACTGAGCACAGGAGAACTTTATTAGAAGTCTGCTTTATACCCAGTGCCTGTTTGAAAGAGGTGAGACATGACGGTTAAGGGATTAATAGCATTTTACTCCGTAGCTTTACATGGCAGCTAGCTCCTCTTGCCTTTTCAATAGTGCCTTACAAAATGTAAATAATTTTATTCCCATTTTACACCTGGGTAAATTGAGGCATAAAGCTTTTATGGTTTACTGGCCCCATATCCACCTTATCAGAAAGGTTCCCATTAACTTAGCAGGATAGGGCCTGTAGGCACTTTAGCTGAAGTCAAGAAGCGAATAGCAGGGTAGTAACACAGCTATACCAGGGAGTTAATTCCATCTTCTGTTCTATGTTGAGAAATAACACTTCTTCCTACAGGACACCAGAACAAATAGGAAAATGTAGGTACTGTGACACTTAGCAAAATATCTATGATATTTTTCCCTTTTCAAAATCCATCAGTATTATTTCTGAGGCTTTGTGAAAATTAAACACTCTTATACCTGTCTCATGCACTATTTCTAAGTAAAAGGCTATTTTTCAGGCACTTAAAATATTCCGTTCAGCTAAGCAGCAGCATTTATTTGTGAAGAGACAGAGGCACACCATTCCCTCGGACAGGTGAGGACCAAAATAAATAACAGAAGCAGCATGTGCAACTGTGAAATCAATTTGGAATTTAATTGCTGAAAACTATCTGACAATAAACTATAACAGTGCATGAAATGGTCCTGTAATGGAAGTGGTGGCTATTCCTGGAGTTATTTTGAATTAGTTGTGGATAAAGCACAAGATTACAGTAGGAAACCAGCCTAGATACTGGTCCTAGCAAATAGACAGATGACTTCTTTGCACCTTTAATTGCTATCATTCAAGACCAGCAGCATATTCTCTCATGAGGATGCCAAACAATCCATGTGATCCAAATGCTCTTTGGTACGAGCTGATCTGAGTTACCCGTAGGGCTATCACAACAGGCTTTCTGGCAGAAAGTGACAGATTCAGGCTTTCTGAAAAGCAGTGGTTTTATTCTAGTTTGGGGAAAAGGGATAAAGACAAGGCTTTTCGCTGTTTTTCTTTGAGGGCTCATTTCATAACTGCACACAGATATGCCCCCAGCTATGCAAACCTCATCATGAAGTATATAAATTTAGAGAGAGCGCCCATATCTAGACAGGAGTAGGAAATAAAACCAGAAGTATCACCCGGTAAGTAAAACTGAAAACTTGCTAGGTAGTGGCTCTAGCAGGTACAGGTTAACATGGGCTGGGAAAAGCAGCTGCAGTGTGCAATAAATCAAGTTTCATGGAAATTGTAGGGCAATACATCTTTACTTGGTAGAGCTAGGACACATTGCAGAAATCTGCCTCTGCCACTGGACTACCAAATGACCTTGGGTGACTCACTTTACCTCCTGGCCCTCTGTTTTCCCATCAGTAAAGGAACAGTGACAACTACCTTCATTAAGTGCTTTCAGAGCATTTTATAACAGCAAGATATTGCTGTTATTACCATGCAGATGGCTATGACTTTGTCGTAATCACCTATCAGATGACAGTGACAGTCTTAAGGGTTCCTCTTGAGCCCATGCATAGAATACTGTTAAATATCAAACCTTGTTTTAATTTCTACATTTGAAGATGTGACCTCATATCTGTAATCATTTCCCAAGTAGTGGGTAATTTAAAGGACTGAAAGAAATGACATTTTTCTCATTCAAACAAGCAAAATGAAAAATAAAATAAAATCAAAACCCACAACTGATAGATATTATAGCAGTAGGAAGAACATGACAGTGATATCAGAACAGAGGAAATAACATGTTAATGACATTCAATATTCTCCCTGTGTCAAGTCATCAGCATTTTTATTGCCACTTTTCCTCCGAATACAGTATCAGAATTTATTGAGACAATCTGTCTCCATCACCTGTGATATAATATATTTTATTCAATAAGATACGGAATAATATTTATCTTTCAACTCCAATGACTAGTTTTAAGGGCAATAACAGCTTTTTACACAACAGTTACAAGTGTAGGAGTTTGTAAGTTTTAATGTCAGACCTAAGGGCTACAAAGACTTTCCCATCAGGTAGAGAGCAGTGAAACACTTGTACTTTCACCTCCCTATTTTTCTGATTATTTGCCCTTTGATATGTTTCTCATTCATAAAAGAGCTGGTGCCGAAAGAGAAAACAAGTGGTCCTAGTGCTGATCCTGCAAGTTAGCTTTTAATGGAAACTGAGGCTAGAAGATGCTGACACTTGTCATAAGTTCAGGAACTGAGCAGCAGAGGCTGTATTTGATCTCCAAAGGGGAAGAGGACAGCCAAGAAAAACCTCTCCCATTACTGCAGAAGGAAGGCAGGCAGAAAAGAGGCCGGAAGAGTAAAATGAAGAACATTGAGGTTTTATCCTCTCTTGTGTGAAGCGTGTGACTCCATTTTAAGTCAACTTTTCTACTGGCCAGCCTGCGTACCAAGAACAGCACAGCTTTGCAACCATAGGCACCATATCTCTGCTTGTGTAAGTGCACAGGTTTCCCATGATCCCCAAAACAGCTGCATTTAGCAGCTATGGACTGCATGGCTGTTCCTCCTGATTTCAGGGCAATGTGGAGGGAGGAAAGCCTGGCTGTCCATAAGCACCAGAGACAGAAGTGATATTGGCTTTAAAACAAAAACAATTCCCTGGGTTACCTGAGATATTTCTAATCTGGGACAATAGCCTTAAAATAAGAAAGGGAGGGAGAAGAAACAGAAGCACTGCAATTAGAAGTTGCTTTCTTTTTTTTTTTTTCTTTTTTTCTTTTTTTTTCTTTTGAAAGAAAGAGCAGTAACACTAGAGAGATGGAAACCAACTTTGAAATACAGCTGCAGCTGCTCCTGCTCTTGCTTTCCTCCCTTCCTTCAATCACTCTACAAGAAAAGGCTGTGTACTTCAAATCATTTCCTGCCTGCAGCATCCTGATAAAGCCAGGCTTCCTGCCATTTGCCCAGCAAGCTGGCACTCTGTCCTGTTCTTGTTCCCCTTGACATGTCCTAAGGCCTTCAATCAACCTGCTCTGCAGATCCCTGAGCTAGCTGTGATCAGAGGCACTAGATGCCATCAAGGCCAAGAAGTGGCTGTGCCTACAAAGGCATCCCAGGCAGTCACACCATCCCCAAAACCAGTTAATTCCCCCCTAGCCCTGCTCTGCTGCCCTCTTTTCAAGCAGGTCCAGCCTGATTGATGGCTCTGAGCTGTGTCTTGCAGGTTACTTGCTCCACTTGGACATCCCTGGCTCTTTCTTCTTCAACAGCATTTCTGCTGCCCGTCAAAAAGCAAAATCTCTTGCCCCAAAGTGAGGCCCAGCCCTTTCTCACAAGCAGGACTTTGGAAGGGGGCTGAAGAGCTCTTCCATTGCCTTTGTATCTCCTAGCTCACTGGGGGACAGACTAACACAGCCAGAGCAACACCTTGTAAAGTTGGGTTTCTTGAAAGCTGACTTTGGAAGAGCGAGGAAAATATCAGAGAGCAGGGAATAACCTGACACTGCCGGAATGGGAACGCCATCAAGTTTTTATGGCCCTAGTGTCTGTGACTCCACATATGCTGCCAAGAAAAGTCAGGAGACTTTGCAGAGTTGTGCATTCATCCCTAGAAACCCAAAAATGCTGATCTATCTTCCGACAGCATTCCTTGAAAAAACCTCATCTCCCCACATCTGAGTAAGGGATTGCCTGGGCCTGAGTTGCAGTTTGGTGGTTGTGGTGGAGGTCTGACCAGGTCCTTCTCTGTTCACTCTCCTCACAGTGCCGACCACCCTTGTGCCAAAGCAACAGGTCCCAGCAGGCCACATCTGCTTGGCAACAGGCAAATGTCATTTTCAAGCACATCATATTAAGCCTTTGTCCCTGTAGCCACATCCATCTAATGTATTAATGGCAGCACATTCCCTTTAACTAATCCCCCTTTAAAGGCTGAGGGCAAATATAAACCTTGCTTCTGAAGTTGCCTTTCACGGGCGAATGGAAACAATATCCCCACTGTCGGTTTCTGCACCAGCTGCCCTGCCACCCTGCTGGAGCTCATCCTGGCTTTCCACCAGGCAGCCTTTGGACTTTTGCAGAACTGCAGTGGGCTCCCACGGGTTCCTGCCTTCCTGGGGCTGTGAGTGTGCAGGCACCTCCTACATCTGCAGCCAGCACCGAGGAAGGGAGCTGTCAGGGGGCCTCTCCGATGCCCACAAAGGTGTGCTGCCTCCCTCCCTCCCCTTCCCTCTATCTCGCACTCCTCTGCTCTCTCCCGGCAGCATGGCTTCTTGCCAGCACATCGCACTGCCTCCGGGCAGCTCGCAATCCCTTGCTTGGCTGGCTCTTTACTCACCTGGCCCCATCGGATCTTTCTGATTTCATTCCTGCCTTCCCTTTAGGCACAAAACTTGTCGTTATTACATTTTCCACTCCCTGCTGGGCCGTTGCTTTGCCTTCCTAATAATTCAGGGTAGTTTCAAGTAATTTTGGAGGGGGTTTAATTTGAATCTTTTCTTTCTTCTTCCTCAGTTAAGAGGAATTGGTGTGTATGCAGAGGAAAGGAAGGTGCTACTTTCTCTTATGCACATCAGCAGCCTTGCACACATGCATGCATGTCATATGTATGTTCTAGTAGTGATTGATGTAGGTAGTCTATATGTATATATATATACGTAGTCTATATGTATATATATATACGCAGTCTGATGGCTGTGAAGTTCTGACCACCCCCTTCTCCTGTGGCACTGAGACATGTTGACCTCCCATTGCTTCCTATTCACTTGACACCAGGGTGTCTAGTTTTATCCAAATGAGTGGTTGAATAAAGTTCCCGGCACAATTTTTTATTTCAGAAAGGAAAACAAAAAGCTTTCTTGATACTGACTTGCAGAAGGCACTTCCCTTACCTCTGCTCCCACCCACACGCACTCCAGCCAGCAGGCAGCCCAGGCAGATCAAACACAAAAAGCTTTGGGTGGGAGGGGGGAGAAAGAAATCTGCTACAGTTATTTGGAATCCCATCCTCAATTACTCTGCACACATTATCACAGTCCCGGCTCATATAAGAGATATGGTGTGAGCAGTATGAGCTGGTTTTGGCCCATTTTATTTATTCCTACAGAATTACCCACTGTGTTTTATAGGACTTCAAATATTGCAGAAGCATTAAAAGGAAAGCAAACAGGTGGTCTTCTATTGAAAAACATGCTGAAGTTTTATAGGCACATAATATCAATGTACATAGGAAATATAAAAAAGTGCATGGGGAGGCAGCAAGCAAACACTCATCAAATTTTCATTCATAACATAAGCTTCTACTCTCATACCTATTGCACAAAGTTGGACCATTATTTCCCAATGGAGTCCTGAGAAGGGCTTTTTCTGTCCAGAGCTTTCCACCTTTCAGGGCACAGTGGAAGGCCCTGAACCTGATTTTGTATATAACTATTTAATAGTCTGCTGTCTTTCCCCTGTGTGACTGCAATGGTGGCAGTGCCACACCTTCTTGATTTTATTTCAGATTTAAGGAACTGGACATCTTCATTAGCAAGACAGCTTTATTGGGTGATACTAAACCCAGGCTAATTTGCCTTCAGAATAGAGTTAAGAAGGTGCCTGTTCTTCTGTCATTTAGGGAATTTCTCACAACCTTTTTTCCTCCTCTTGTAAGTCTTTCATATACCTACAAGAAATGGAAGATAAGTCCCACAAAACAAACAATCAGATTTTGATGACAACTGAAAATCAGACAACTTCATGGGAGTTTCTTGAGTGTTATAAAAATATACATAAAAATGTAATGTGGTCCCCCCAAAATCACCAGGGGACAAACTGAAGAAATGTTGAATATTTTGTTAAAAAAGGCATTGCTGTGCACTCCTGGATGCCTTTGGGGCCACATTTGAAAATCTAAATTCTACCCATGTCTGTATTCCTAATGTTTCTTACTGGTTGACTTTACATTCCTCAGAAGAAAATAGTTAAAGGATATAAAAAAATTGTAGGGCTTTGGATCTGAAGCTGTACCCCAGTGGGCTTCAAGCTGGCCACCTACATAGACATCCAGCCTCAGCAAGTTGTTTGGGTTCCCTCTCTAGTCAGTGTAGGCCCTCTGAAAATACAGTAAGCCCCCCCTTTCTGCACTTCTGCACTGATAAAAGTCAATGTTGTTACCTGGTCACTGGAAAAATGTAGGTATTTTATCCTAAAATAGCTCTAATTAATTGTCCTGTATGTCAAAAGGCTTAGTCCTCCTCCAAAGTTCCCAAAAACTCTTGATGACTGACCTTACTACCTTAGATCAGGATGAAATTCAGAGGTGAAACCCACCTTCGTGACACTGAGTCTCCAACGAAATCCAGCTCGCACTTCTGTTCTAGAGGTTCTGTGAGGCCGTGGACACTGCCTCACATATATCAAGGCATTTTAAAGTGCTATTAAAAATTCATGAACCTGAGTGCCAGGTAAGAAAAGCCTGAACAATATAACCAGGGATGAGCCTGAAGCAAACCTGGGTGCCCCATAAACAGCAGTGATGCCAATATGTGTGGACATAAAATTCTCCTGCTGCCTAATTCATTTTTCTCTTTCTCTTTGAAGAAAGCGTAGCAAGCCCCACAACACCTCTCAGGTAGACCCGTGGCAGGCGGTGGTGCAGATGGGTGAGGTTACAGACCCCTATCAGTGCCAACTGGCATAGGGGCACCAAGAACATTTGAAATCTGCTAATCCCTTTTCAAAAGATGCAAATTGCTAAGTCAGTTCTAATGCCAACTTGGCTGCTTCTCTTCAACCAAAGAATTTAATACAGCAGAGGTCCCCTGAGAAGGAAAAATAGATTAAGCCCCCCCCTAAAACTTTGGTAGTTGGTTTTACATACTGTGAGCCTCAGGCTGCTACTTGAATTTCACTTCAAACATTTACTGCAAAGTATCAGCTAATTTTTTCTATCCGCCTGGTTACTCTTTAAAGGAGAAAATTTCATTAACAAACCATGGATATAAAATATGAAATCAGAGATCAGCTACTGCAGAGGAGAAGCCAAACATCACTAAAAAGGATTAGTTTCTTTCACTGTCTAGAAATTTCTCATTGAAGACCTTGGCTGCCCTTTTGATATTAAAACTTCCTAACAAGTATTACACAGGAGTTTTAAATTAGAACTTGCTGTCATTGGGACAGTTATAAACTCTTAAATACGTCCCTTTGCAAGTTGAGCTCCTGCAAAATGCATGTATGCGCAGTGGAAATCGCTGGGAAATGGGTGTGTATTTGTGGAAAATTGCCAGTCAGACCCATTAATTATGGCAGGAGATCTGCCAGCTGATTTATAAAATGAGCACCCAAGTTTTTCCAATTAGTTCCCATAATTCCACTCTGGATAGTGATTCACTAGTCAAAGTAAAATAAAGTTTGATCCCAAGTGCAACCCAGGAAAAACAATTTTCTCGTGTGCCATGAATTCAGTGGAGTTCCCCTGGTTTATGCTGGGGGAGAGGATCATTGCTTCCCAGGTTGCTTTCTAATTAATAATTATATATAGTGCAGTTGGACAAGGTTACAGGCCCCCTCCAGTGCCAGTTGGCACAGAAGCACCAGGAACATTTGAAATTTATTAATCCTTTTTTTTTTTTTTTTCCAAAAGATGCAAATTGCTTTTAAAGGAGAGAATACTGTTACTTTTAGGCACAATCACAAGTCGGGGACAGAAGCACCTGCCAGCTACTAGGAAATATTGTCATTTCCATTTCCATGGCTTTGTTTGCCCTTTACCTTCTGATATTGGACAAATTCCCAGCCATCACCTGAAAGCCTAAACAGTGTTCCAGGAAGCTGTAATGTGCTCATGTGTGTGTAAGGGACTTTTGGCTCCCTTGAAGGTCTGTATCAGGTCTAGGAATATATGAACTGTGACTAGCATAGCAATCACTAGTGGTAATTGGAAACTCTATTTCCCATGGAAATTTAAAATTTGTATGTGAAAAGTCAAGTAATTTTGGTGTTTGAACATTCTGCTTCAACAGGGCATCAAGGTTTCAAGGTTTCCTGCAGACTGAACATTTTATTCCAAAAAAAAAAAAAAAAAAAAAAAAAAGAGTATGTTGTTAGCTCAGAAACAGTTTCAGACTTTCAAGAGAAATTCCAAGCAGGCTGCTAATAACGCTTTAGTGGTATCTGGCACAATTGAAAACTCCACTGGAGCCAATCAAGTTAAGCCAGTGTAAAAATGGCGTAAGCGAGAGGAGAAGCCAGTCATGTTAAAATGGAACAAATTTATAAAACCGCACTTCCTTTTCACCTGTTGTAGAAGGCCTTTTTCCCCCTTCCTAGGGAGTCAATCTATTCTTCATTCTATTTCAATTTCATTTTGTAGTTCTTAAGCCCACGAGCAACATGGCTCTCTCTGGCTTTGAATGCTTTGCAAGAATTAGTAAAATAATACCAACACAAAGCATTTTCCTTGAAAATATTTTTGATCTAAACATACATCTTCTCTTTGGGTCTTTAAGGTATTTTCTTTCAATATAGAAGAGCAAAGCGAAACAGAATCTTATTATACAACCTGTTATCCAATAAGTATATGAATTTCCCAGAACAAGTTATCACATCTGTTCTACATCATCATAGCTTAAGATTTTGTGTTCATGATGTCACAATCTCCAAAACCCGTGAACATAGCAAAGTTTACCCAGGTCAATTGCAAATCTTCCCCTCCTCCCAGATTTCTTCTTTGTTTGTTTTATTCCATTTCTGACAACAATAATCTCCTTTAATTGCCAGTTCTGCCAGTCACACAATGGACCTTGCCTTCTGTTATCTGACCAGTAGAGCTCATAATTAGTGCTTAATTATAGTTTATAGAGCCACTTTGGTCTGATAGGAAAAATCTGCTTTGTTACAGTCCATGAAGTATTTAAAGCTATGTCCAGGGTTGGGATAGGTTTATTAAACACTTGGGTAAGCAATAATAAACTAACATTGATTGAGCAACTCGATAGCTTTCTTTTATGTGCTGGTTTAAAAAAAATAAAAAAAAAAATCCAGATAGAATTAAAATTAACTTGGCATGGTAAAGGAATGTCTCTACTAAGAACACGTGGCTGCCAGTGGGGTCTATCACACTGGATATAATTCAATCTTCAGCTCCAGAAAAGAGCACTTTGCAAAATATGTGGCAGCATCATCGCTATTATCTGAAAAGGAGGAGGGAGAAAGAATTCACTGAGGTCCTTCAGTCTGTTCAGAGCTAAATAAAGAATGATACTGCTGAGCATGGGTGTGTTTCTAGGGGAAGCTGCCAGAACTAATGAAAAAGCAAGGAATTGATTTTCTTTTTAATTTTGCTTGCCGCTTTCCAAGACTTTCAGGGAAAATTGGAGATTGTCCCAAAATCATGACAATTTTGAGTTTTGCATACCAAATTCTGATACAGACACAAACACATTTTATCTGCCTGCAGGTGCCCTCACACCTATCAGCTAACTGAGACAATATTATTCTAGGCTTCTTTCCAGCAGGTCTGCCAGGCCACACAGATTGAAATGGGGAAAAGTGAAATAAAATAAGCATTTTTGAGAAACAGAGGAGGGAAAGGATTGTGCAACATCATTTCCCACTAGTTTTCACGGCAGGCAGTAACCTGTCTAACCACGTCATTCACCCCTCTAGATCAACAAAAAGGTTAACAAGAGGTGGCTTTTAAAAGACACAATGATTTTTTCACCAAGTGTGATTTTCAGAAGGGGAAAAAAAAAAAAAAAAAAAAAAAAAAAAAAAATCTGCATAAAAATTGAGTATATTCTCTGGGGGCTGTTGAATGGGTAGTGTTTATCAAACCCAACCCCAATTATTTTGGTCATATAAGCTCCTATCTTCATACAGGTATTTTCCTCAATTCTTTCCTTTCCTCCCAAAAATGTGATGTACTTTTCCATTTCAAGACATGACAAGATTCCTCTTTTTTCAAGGGGACAAGGTGGTTTTTTGTTTGTTTGTTTGTTTTAGGCCTTCTTGAGGGAAGAGAGAGAAAAGAAAAGGAAAAAAAAAATGAGAAAATGAAATTGAAAAAAAAAAAAAAAGTTTTTCTAATGTGACAGCAGCATCCTTCCTTGTTTAGCTGTGGACAGATGGAAGGCCACTGAAATGTGCAGCCTCAGTCTACAGTCAGTTTGTTCCTTTCATAAGTTTTCTTTCTTTGTCAGGAGAGGTGATTTAATCATACTTGAAATAAATAGCTAAACAGATTATTCATTCATTACATGAGGTAGAAGGGTGATTATATTTGACCTTTTTTGATGCATGTGGTTGTGGTTATTTAAACGGACTCGGATTAGGACAGGATTGGACATCTCTGAAAGTTGCATTTGCCCTACTGCAATTGAGTTTTCTTCTGTCTCTTCCCAACCAATGAAGTTGCATTGTTATCGGTGGTATATATAACACTGTAACATGGTATCGCCATATCTTGGGGAAATGGAATTTGCACAGGATGCCTGTGTGAGCTCATAGATGAATTTCTATTGTCCATTATCGTTTATATCTAATATGAACCGTTCTACACAGCTCGCCTCTAATCCCCATGCTTGTTAAGGAGCTTAAAGAGTAAAATCAGTTGATTTCAGGGCCTTTTGGAGTTCAAGGTCAAAGTGATTATTTCCTTTTTTTTTTTTTTTTTTTTTTTTTTAAAGGCACAGACTCATCACAGTTTCCAAAGTTCAGTTCTTTCCTGGTTCCCTAATTAGAAACTGTACCAAGAGCATATCTGGAGCCTTTTATATGTGAGATCAACCCCTTGCCCTGGGACCAATTATAGAAAAATAGCTTTACACATTTCAGTTTGAATACCCAATGATCATACATGCTGTCGTGTTCTACAATGAAGCCATGATAAAGATCATACCATAATTTCAGTCTATGCCAATAAAGTAGTTCAAAATGAACATATCCACACCAAAACATAAGCCCATCAAGCACTACATGCACAAATATGGAGTCATGCCATACACATGCATGCATGAAATCATATGCATTAGATACTTATAGGAAAAATATTCATAAATTAGAGTCAGTACCAGATTTTCCTCTCTCAGACACCTCTCACTTTCCCTTTGGAAAAAAAAAAAAAACAAAACAAAACAAAAAAAAAAGCGAACAAAAACAGAAAAACAGCAACAAAAAAAAACTCAATTTTCATGTAAAACTGGATATTTTCATGGAAAGAATGCTTCTCACAATTCTGCTTGTTTAGTTAAAACCTGGTCATTCTCAGGTGTGTATAAATTCATATTTACACTAATTACTGCAGGTTGACACACACATCCAGTATGTTTGTGTTTTTACAAATAAGAACTTGAATTGCTGCCTTACCATCTTTATAGAACTGACAAGTATTCATACATATGTATATCTATGCCTACCTATATGACATGTAGACAGGTGTAAAGGCGTGGGCAATAAGCACCTGCATGCATTATCCTACTGTGTCCCTATATGCAAGCGTAAACCTTCTGTAACCACTGATTTTCCTTCAAATTTAAGCAGTATCTGAATGAGTCAAAGACAGGGTCACAGATTAGAAGGGAGTGTTTAGGATTCAGGAGAGTGCTTTACATTCCCCTTCTTGAGAGCTAATAAAACATACAATGCAGGAATGTTCCTAAAACACCCTTACTGCTTGCTCTGCCCAACAGCGCTTTGGTCCCCAGGTTGCTGCTAGTGCTGCTGATCTGAGTCTTGACCATTGACCTCCTATTAACCTCTGTAGCAACCCATGGATATTTAAAGGAAAGGCATGCCATGGAGCAATGCCTGACCTGGTGAGAGGCAGAATCAGCCCTGCTGGTCCTGAGCTGATGTCCGAAGCAGATGGTACAGGAGAAACCTAAGGAGCCCTTTGCTAAAAGTGTGCTTCCATGGCATGAGTGCTGGAGACCTTTGAAAGGGGCAGCTCTATCTGGAAATATATTAGGGATTCAGATCAGGCAGTATCAGCATTTATCAGACATTTAGCTTTTAAGAAAGCTCTGCCTGAGCATGACATCATAAGAGGCTTCATACTCTTGAAACACTGCTGAAAGCCTAATGGAGTTGGCTCGGTTACTTTCACCAGCCTTGTTCAGTGCTTTACCACAGGACAAAACACTTGACTTCGCTTTTTTAAAGTCCATAATGAAGACCAAATACCACTTCTTCCATTAATTACCATGGCTAGAGAGTCACAGACCCCCTTTGATCCTTTGAACTGGTGCTGATACTCAGAGCCTTCTGCATCTAAGCCTCTAAGCCATTTGCAGTATCTATCCTCCTCCTGCTCTACCGTGCACAGCTTACAGAAAAGGGCTGATACTAGGTCAGTGGGGTCAGGATCTCCTGTAATCCTGCGGGAGAGTTCAAGATAGAGTCCAAGCATATCAAGCCAAAAATACCTTTAGATTACATCTCACACATCTTTTTTTCTGAAGTGATTTGCCCCCAGGTTTCCTAGTTACTCCCAGGGCAGGGCATCATAAAGTAATATCAAAAGTAGTAGATTCCACAGACAGAATATTTCCTTGGGATATTGACAAAGGAAATCCAACTCTGTAAAAGGATTTAAGTAGCATGTAAGTAGAGCAGGTCCTCTTCAGTTTCACAAGATAAAAAAGAAAAAATGTAACTCTCTGAGCAGAACCAATGACACCCAATTTCTTCAAGCTTGCGCTCCACACTGCCAAAACCGACGAAGCACAATACTCTGTGCTGCCTTCCTCTTCTGAATATCCTTTCCCTCACATCACCTGCCTTTTTGGCTCAGTGAAGGGTCAAATACACTATGGTTTGTTCAGACTGACCTGTAAATGGACTAACTTGTATGGCTGCACTGCCTCAACTGACTTTTTCTTGTACCAGGAAAACTTTTCCCTCCACCAGCTGCCAGTTCTCCAAAAGCTTTTAGTAGCATAATGCTAATGAATACCTCTAATTTTGTGCCAAATTTTGATGAAACTAACCAGCAAGTTCAAAACTTATGGGGGATAGACTGACAGATGGATGGACAGAGTCAACTATATGTTACTAAATATTAACAGATTCTTCCCTGATGCCATTTTAGCTTAATTACTCATATCAGCACCTTCTCAACTAAACAGACGAGTTGCATCATGGCCAAAAGATCATGAAATAGGACCCTTGTTGAGCCAATGAGGGGAAATGGGTAAAGGAGTTCATGACCTTCAATTTGAATCAATCCTTACCAGCTTTTTAAATTCAAACAACCATTAAAAGTAATTCCAAACAGATTCTATCTGCCGTAATAGTGACTAGTGTGCCCAAAGGAGAGATGTTTTTTAAAGTACCCAGTCACTTAATTTCATAGTGGTTTATAAATCAGTATCAACAATGTGAATTACTTCTGAAAGCAAAGTTGGCCTCTTGCAAATTCTGAGACTAATTCTGAAAACATAGAAATGTTTCTGTCTGCTCACATCAGCCAAGCAGCGAGGTTAATCTGGATGCCTGGAAATATTTACTTTTATAAACCCTATTGAAAAGTAATTTGGTAAAATTGCAAAGGGGAAGAGGAAATGGCTATCAAACTACTTCCATTTCATCTTTGAAAAAGGAGTGCCTGTCCTTGCCAGTCTCTCGAGGCAGGGGCAGAAGAAAAATATCTCTTCTCACCATGCCAGGAGCAAACAGTAGGAGATGGGAATATGAGAGGCTGTGTGAAGAAGGCAGTGGGGAGAAGATGTAGGTTGGGATGGATAAAAAGGCAAGTCCAGCCAAACGGAGCAGTGAGCTTTCATCCAACTCATGTTAAAAAAGACACATAAGCCTTGTAACATATTGACAAATCCCTCACCAAACTGAAATGCAAGTTGCAACTTGAAAAGCTAGCACATGCAAACACTTGCAAAACAGACCCTACAGCACTAATTCCAGCACTGCTAAGCCAACTAGGATGCTACTCCTTTGCATGAAGCACAGATATCTGCTTTTTTTTTTTTTTTTTTTTTTTCCTGAGAAATCATCTCCCAAAGCAAAATTGCAGAGTTTTTTCCCAGTTCTATTAAGGAAACATGCCAATTTCAGGCTTCCAACAGGGAAAAGGAATAATAATAATAAAAAAGGGTTTATAAATTATGAAAAGCAAGTTGACAGTGTGTCCTTATAAATATGAAGATTACCTATGCTACCCTCATGAATCTGAAAAGTCACAGTTTAAAAAAAATGGTAAAAACTACAGATTCAGCAAACTGAAAAATAATGGGCAGGTTTTGCTGACCAGGGAATAGTCTGCAATTTAGTTCTTTTCTTGTTTAACATTTACTGTATATTTCACCATCCAGAAATATTATTATGTTTACAGGAAAAGCCCCATTTTCCACAGAAAGGTCCCACTATTGACAATATGAATATCACAGTGAAATACAGTCTGATACCTTGGAATATCCTCTGAATCTATTTAAAGTCCCCAAGGAAAATCCTCTTTTTCTAAAAACAAAGATATATGTTATGTCAGCCACTATATATTGACACACAGATATATATGAGTGTGTGAGTCTGTATGAAAAAGTCACACATACAGTTTCTTGTTACTATCGCTGGTGGCTCACCAAATCGCAGTGCTTGGAAAGTTTACTTACAAACTGCCAGAAGGGTTGGTTTAAGAAATGCATAAACACAAATAAAAGTGTGTGCTTTTTCTCATCCAATGCATATAGTACATTTCACAATATAAATTATCCCAATCTCAGCTGAAGACTCAAGGCACTGCTACTAAAGTTCATCTTGCCCTAAGCCACAGCCAACACTCTGTGTTGATAGTCACTAGAATCACCAGAGCCTAAGGTGTTTCATCAAATAAATGACCTGAAACGACAAAGAGAGCCTTAGTCCCAAACTGAGAAGAAAGTTTGCTCTATTACCAAAAATCAGTTTAGAACCTCATTGTCAATTAAATTTGGCAGCTTATGGAAAAATATGACTGTGCGTATTTTGATTAGGAGCACAAACAATGTTGAAACTGATCATTTAATGTTTTCAAAACTTCTTCCCTGGCATTATTTGGGGGCTGAGAATTAAATTGAAAATCCAAGAAAGGAAGGAGAGTCAGAGTTCCCTGCACATTTCCTTGTTACATCTGCTAATAAAAGTTTAGTTTTCTTGGGAATTATTTTTTGAAACACACCAAGTTTTCTCCATTAGTGCTGTATAAATATCATCTCCAGTGCAGAACCTGGAGGGAGTTCAGGAGTATGACTTAATCAGGATAACTAACATGTATTCAGAAGTTTGGTTTGGAAAGTAGCTGAGAATACTGAATAGATTCAGCCAGTCCTTCTTTGATTAAACAGCTCTGTACCTTACAAAAAAAAAGCAAGTTGTCTTCACCATAGCACTAACCTTTTCAATCTGAAAAGGTGCCCACTAGATATAGCATTTGTCTTCAAAGTCCTGCTAAATTTTGGACATAGACAGAGAAATGCTGTATGAAAAAATAATAATAATAATAAAGTAATATTATTTTTGAATTATTGAGGAGGGTTAAAATATACATTTCCAATTTGCATGAAAAATTTTCTCTTAGAATAATTTACTGCTGATAATAATAATAATAATAATCACTTTTTCCTTAAGTGGACCCTTTCTATAGAGAAAAAAAATTGTTTTGTTCCCAAAATTTGATTTTCTGTCAAGAAAGCTGAAATGATACCCCCTGTAAACCAACCTTGAAAGTTTTTGTCCAGTTTAGATTAAAGCCTGCGAATTAATGCCCCTGTGCAAAGCTGGAACTATAACTGCCTTATATGGATAAACAAGGTTAAAAGCACAGAAGAATACTGTGAAACAGCTGTCTCCTAAGGAAATAACCCAGCTGGAATCAAACCTGAAAGATCTCACAGTCTCCTCCTGACACTTAGTATAAGCCTGTAGAATACCTATATGTAGGAGAATGTACCTACCAATGAATGGAAGAAAGAGACAAAAAGCTGTCTCCCAGAAAAGTGGGACATATTTTGGGGCACAGATTTGAGCTTCATGCCTGAATCCTACCCTGGAGTTAACTACCTTGTCTACTGTGACTGGTAGATCCTGAAAATATTGCAGGGTTTAAGGGCCCCTAAGTACCAGTATGCAGGTAAATGTTTTCAGCTCAGCAGATGCCTTTTCCTTAAGGTTTGGTTTTCTTTTTTCCCCTTAAAATTTAGACCCTGAGGGGTTTTCTGGTCTGTCATGTGCAGCTTCACCTACCCATATCAGGTCTGGTTAATTCAAGACTTAGTTGCAGCCCAGCTCAATCTGAGCAACTGGAGAGTGGCATCGAGAAGTTGTAAATCACAGTGGTTGCAGTATCTCATTATCCCATTGCAGATCATTTGATTTTGATATGTTTCATGAAAAAAAAAAAAAAGGAAAGGTTTTGTTGTGAAACACCCAAATCAAAAATTTTGGAAGTTTTTTTTTGTGTCATAACAAAAAAATAAAACAAAAAAAAGCAAACACATTTTATGAGTTTTTTATTGTTGTTGTAAAGCAAAAATAAAAACTGTATCGGTTTTCTACAAGTCTTTGCTTTGTCTCCTAAAAATGGCATCTGAGGGTTATAGAGAGTGAAATGCTTCCTGTGAAATCCCATAAAATTAATTAATCCTACCTATAAAAGTCAGGGGTGCAATACTCAGCCCAAACCATCATCTTACTCATGCACACAGATTGTGAAGATATCTCCATCTACTGTGGGGTCCTGGAGGGAAGAGTAGAGCATTACAACAAAAGAATTTGGCTTGGGGTAGCAAAGATTTTACACACATTTTTCTTATTCTGCTGTTACACCACAAGGTTCTGGAGATGTCCTGTCTGACCCATCCCCACAATCACCCTTGGCCAAAGGACTGAGCCCATTGTTGCGGCACCAAGCCACAACCTGTGGCTGAAGAAAAAGCCACTGCCCCGGGGAAATGCAACCCTCCAGCTTCCTGCTTCATGTCCAACTTCCCCGTGCAGCAGCTACACAAGTGGTTTAAGCACAGTGAAAACAGAAGCACGACATAATGAATGCTCCTGTTGTGAACTACAATTGGAGTTTGTCATCTTATCTCTAGAGCTGCCCTGTGTTTTATCCTTTCTCGTTCTCCTGTTGAACATCGGACTTTCCACAGGGTGCATTTCCCTGTTACAGAGCACCTCGACTTTCCTAGTCCAGCCTCTTACGAACAAAGCTCAGAGCCCCCCACCACAATTTGGGCCTTGCCAGGATGTTAGAAGCTCCCCACATCCTGGATGTATTGAGGAACAAATCCAGAACAAATCCTGTGGGATCAGAGAACGGCTTTCAAAAGCAACTTGATCGGCAAGTTTGGTTTTGTCCCGCATTTGTTCCACGGCTTGGAAGGTGGTGCGTACAATGCAGCGTGACGGACCGCCTGCAGGCTGCCGGCTGTGGCAAGTGCCTGGAGCAGGGGCAGAGGGGTGTTTTGGGGGAAAATTCCTGCCCTTCCACGCAAACCTACCCAGACCTCGTTCCTTAACCTCCAGCAACTCAGTTGGCTTGGGCTACAGGCAGGGGGAAGGGAGGAGGAAGTTGGGCTCCGAAAATTGATTTCATTCCAGGTAATACTTCTTTACACAACAATCTGTTCCTTTCAGAAGGACGCAGATTAGGGAAGTATTTGGTCAAGGGGCAGTAGAGGGCACTCCAGGCCAGATCAGGTTAAGTTTTGGTCACTTTATCTCTTCTTGTTGACGTAAAGGCTCGAGGCCATGGCCTGGGGTTTTCCTGCAGAAATGTGTTTACAAGCAGGTCAAGGACTTGCAGACAGATAACCATTAGCAAAACAACTTTTCTATTGACAAAAGAGCACAGAATAGTGCGTTGGCAGATGAATTCTCTTGGTTTGTTTAAAAAAAAAAAAAAAAAAAAAAAAAAAGGAGAGAGAGAGAAGTTAAATCAAAGGGCTGTACCCCAGCTGGTTCTCACGACCAGGTTTTCCAGCAAGGATTTAAGATTGTGACTTGCTCCCCATCCACTTACAAAATGACACGGAGGACTCATGCCAAAGTGCTGCATTTGGTAATAAATCGAGATGGGATTTACTGCTGGTCAGCAAGTGCGCAAGTCTTGTTAGCAGATTTGTTAACTCTGATTCTGCCTTCAAAATGTGTGCTAGTCCCCAGCCTGTGCAGCTCACCTGGAGTCAGATTTTCTCTTAAACATCATTCCTCCCAGCCCCCAGCAGGTTCTTCGAAAGGTTTTGCCAAAGTTCAGGAGCCTTTCAAGCAGACCCCAGCCGATTTATGGGTTTTGTGCACAAAGCACACAAGAGCAGCTCTAGGAAACCTTAAGCAAGCAGGCTGAGTTTTGCCCTAGTATTTGGTGCCCATTCAAAACCCACAGCCTTGAACCTTAATGTTGACCACTGCTGATATTTTCATAAGGACTTTTTAGCTAAAAGCATGTTCTTTATGCACACAAAAAAGGCAGGATTTTAAACAGCCAGGAATACGACAATCAAAAAAAAAGTAAGAAAAAATATTCAAAAAAAAAAAAAATGCCACGAGAGCCATGGTTATTTGCTACCTGTCAGCCAGGGTTAGGATATAACCAGTGGGGGAAGTGGCTTCTCGGAAAGCCTTGTTCAATCTTAATGGAGGAATTTGTGGTCTGTTCTGTATACAGTTTGTGGTGTCTGAGTCATGACCTGACTCCAAGAGACTCTGGATGTCAGATGACAAACGCTGCCTCTCTGACGGAGGCCTCGCATTAGTCAGAAACCAAATGTGTGTGCACTCAGGAGAGCTGGGACATATGATGCCCAAACAATAAAGAAAGCAAAACAACATGAGCAAAGCCAACTGGAATCAGCAGAAGAGGGTTCTGGCTGTCTAAGAGGGTTAATATTCAGCCAGCAGTGCGAGCAACTAGAAGGAAAGGCTGCTGTGTGCCTATGGGTGCACATCCATGTCTGCATTTCAACACATCATATTGGAAAATTTAAATTATTCTCAAGAACATCCTGCAAACTGAGGAGAAAGTGCAGATGGAATATCTCAGAGCTGTCTCATTAAAATAGCAATCCTTGGTTTGTTTTCCTTTGTGTTCCTTTTTGTCCTTCCCTCCCCACCCGTCTCTCCCCCATGCACACGCACCCAAGCGGTCGGTGCATCGGCGCGGGGTCAGGAGGTTCTTGCAAACTTCTTCTCCCCGTAGAAGCAGGACAATGCGGCATGTGCATGCTCAGCAGCCAAATACCATTCAAAACCCCTGCCTTCCCACCAGCCCTCCCCTTTAAAGAGACCGCCACTGTGAAAGAAGCTGTTTTTCCAAGGAAGAGCGGCCCTGTCAATTAATCGCGACACGAAGTGCCACTCAACCGCAGGCAGTTGTGTTCCCATTTCTCCAGTGCCACTTCCCTCCAGCCCCATTAATACTATTAAAAACTCAATAAATGTTTCTATCACCTTTGTTTAAATCAAATTCCTCTATGAAGTGTAGCTATTAAAAATACCTGTAAACTCCTCCTATTAAAATGACATTTTAAAAGGCTTGATTTGAACATGGCTATGTCACTTAAAGTGGAAAAGTTTCTGTGAGTTCCCTTCCAAGCTGTTAAAGATTAGCTTGATGTAGATAAGACTATTCCCCAAACTCATTATCTGTCTTCAAAATGCACCTTAAGGACTACTTAATAAAGTCAAGGTTACGTGAAGAGTATTTCAGTGAAAACCAGTGAATGACTATTAATAAATCTGCATTACAGATTGGTTATTTTGTCTCTGTCTTTCATCTGAGCAATAGATGATCCTTCTGTTCTTTTTTTAACAGTAAGCATGTGTTGCCTCCTTATACAGGTCACCAGTGAATCAGCGGCAGGAGCAGCAGAGACCATTTCAGCATGTTTACAATTAATGTGATAAAAAATATTTTTCAGAGAAGAGTCACTTATCTCTGACCAGTATGAATGTACTGGGCCAAGCTTACATTTACAAAGGCAATCATCAGGCTACTCTGTTTAAGTTCTGAAATCGTTTCCTATTTATTTCAATGCTATGGGTACGAAATGTTAATCCCCTGAGCTTCAGTGCCAGATAGCAGTAAGTCCTTCCAGAAGTGAAGCAACCCAACTTTTTGAAAACTATTTGCCTTGGCAGGATTCATTTTCAAGACTTTTGCATCTGCTGTCCATAGCATAGCAGAGCTGGTGTTTTAGGAGCTGGACCCACAATGCCAGGTCCTGGGGTACCCAGTGTTGTCCCAAAGCTTCATCTTCACCTACTGCTGCCAGATCAGCTTGGCGGTTTCTTTTCTCTAAGGGCTGGCATCTTCCCCTGCAATTCGTCTCACTGACTTATCATGCAGCAAGGACACTCTCTTGCCCTGGGTTGGCATTAGCAGCTCCAGCCTTGCTCCTCTCCATGGAGAGGATCTAGCAGGTCCAGGACCCACTCACTGCCTCACTATGGGTGTCAAGGGAAGTGGTATGGGACCATGGGAGAGAGATGAGGTGTTTCTTAAAGAACATTCAAGATGTGAAAAAAGCCTACCACAACCAAGATGGCTGGAAATTTGGTTTGGAAGTCTAAGAATGAATTTAATCTGTCTTTTAGTTTTCTCAGTACCTTAGTATTTTTTTCAGTTTTTAAACTACTACTAGCTTCAGCTGAAAGCATAGAAGCTCACATCTGTGTATGCATATAAAGTAACCACACAGATTTTTGCTAGACTGACTTGCTGGAAAATGCTGATTCTCTATACATGGAGCAGCTCCAAACTATATTCAGTTACCTGATACCTAAAGGTTCTCCTGAACCTAACCAGTTTAGGAGAATTTGCATAACACAGATGTTTACATATTGGCCATGCTCTACCTTGTACAGTAAAGATTAGCTTAGAGTAGTAGTAAAGATTAGCTTGTATAGTAAAGATTAGCTTGACTAAAGCAGGAAAAAAAATAAAATAAAATAAAAAATAAAAATAAAATTTCTGTATATTATTAGTAGCTGCCCCTTACATTTATCTATAAGTACTTCTGTGAACTCTATGATTGTTATCTCTGGAGTGTGTATTTTTGAGATGGGGCTGTATTTTTGTATGTATTAGGTCAGGTATTTTTGTATGTATTAGGTCAGGTCATTACCTCAGGTATTAGGTCCCCAAAAAAAACTTTTTTGTACATCTATAGGGATTACTGCACACAACTGAAATCCTACACAAGCTCATGCTCTGTGCTTGCCAGATGGAGAGCAGCTCTTGTCCAAGAGTCACACACTTTATTAGCATGATACTGAACCTGAGCCTCTCAGCAGGGTATTTTGACTTGATCAGAGTAAATTTAAACCTACCCACACTGCCAGCAGGGACAGGCCCACCATGGTCTGCATGTGCAAGTGTAAATAATAACAGCAGCAGCCAGCAATTACTCTGCAAAACCTTGGATCTGCTTACAAACCACAACACAAATTTTAATGCTGCATTTAGGTTCTGCAGTTTAGGGAATTTACACATACGTTATGGGAAATCTGGTAATTAGGAGACAAGCCCTTACGAGTCTTCTCGTTCTGCTTTCCAGATGAAATCTGATTCACCCTTTGTTTCACCTTTAGGATTTTATTTTTTTTTTTCTTGAAACCAAAGACAGCGAAAAAGCAAAAACATCTAAGTCCTTCCAGTGCTGTCCAGTTCCACTGTTGGCTGAAATAGAGAAGCATATTAGAGTGAGAATACCAACATAGGCACTGGGGCTTACTGGGCAAAATTCCTCCTGCAGAGCTGGTGGATCTAAGGGAATCATCATTCTGCACATGGCCTGACAAAAGACTCGGTGAAAATGAGCTGAAAGAAGATGTAAATCCTCCAAAAAGATTGGGGCAGGAGCTCGTGGGGATGCAGCGAGGCGGTGTCCTCGCTACCTGGGAGGAGAGCTGGGCCACCATGAATTACCCTGGAGAAGAGCTCTGTCGGTATTTTTTTTCATAGATAGCAAAAGACTTAAAACAGATGAGTCATATTGTACAACCTAAGCCTTTTATTCTGTATTTCACATCTTCCTGGTTTATCTAAAACTCATGCTGCATTGAGTGAATTAGGAGGTTGATTGAAAAGTACATTATATAGTAGTTACCTGTGAGATGTGCATTTTAGAAGTGAAGGTTTAGGGGCAGAGGAAAGGCATATAATAAAGAGTAGTGTACTTTGAAAGGTCTAGGCAATGCTGCAAGAAATGGCATTACCTCACAGTTGTCAAGGCTCAGAAGTTTTATTACCAAGGAATTTCACTTTTGCCTCATATTCTTAACACAGTGGCCAGTTCTGGGACTGAGAGGATTTGCTGATCTAATATAGATAGTGATTTCGTAGGTTTGTTCAGATTTATATAGACAGCACCTTGGGATCAGGAATTACATTTAAAATGTAATAAAATGTTCTTGTGCACTTTTACTCACAAATACTGTACTTAAAAAAGTAAACATCAAATAATCTCAGATATCTTTCAAGAAAATGTTGACATAGCTCCAAGAGCTCATACAGATGACTGAATAGTTTTCTGAGTAAACTTAATAAACTCATATTCTTATTCTTTTAGTGTAGCATGAAGTATCACATCATGAGGAAAAGAGAAAACTAAGCCATATAATTTAGCAGAAATCTGTTTTAAACACATTTTTCAACATATGAAGATGTAATATAGACATTTTTGTGAGCATGTTTCTACACTACTAACAGTCTTAGAGTTTAAAAAATAAATATAACATCTAAGCTTCACTCATGTAAAAGAATTAAATTCACAGTGAAAAAAAAAAAAGTTTCTCCCTGATCCCAAAGACCTCAGCTCTTTTCCAATCAGCAGCAATATAACAATGATTTCAAGGGGCAAGATCTGACCCCCTAATGTGTTCAGAAGGACTTTGTGTAAGTTCAGGAGTTTTAGCACAATTGCTCCTCTAAGTAGTCAAAATGATTCATCTACATTATCTGTCTTTATTAAACAGTCATTTTCCCTAGTGAGTCCCACTCAAGGGAATCTTTATTATTCAGACAAGCCCTTACAGTCATAATGACACAAAATATATAAGAATAGTTAATAATACTGTTATTTCTATGACTGTGGATAAACATCAGCTGGTAACTTTATAAACAATCAATCGGAGCAGAGAAAAATCTAGAGTTTACACAGGCAGGGAACCCATAATAATATGCCAGGGGTCTTATGGACAATATAAAGCAAGACAGACCCCAGGAAGATACCAAATCTAGATTCTTAATGTATTTTGTCCAAGAACATAAAATTAGCTCTTTCTTACAAGAATTGGTGAGACTGAGCAAAATAGTTGTGTCATTTCAATCCCAGTGGAGTCCATAGCTATGCCTAAACTGGTGGCATGGTTGATATTATCTACCTGAAATCATTGAAAGACCAAATGACAAAATACATTCTCTGCTCTACAGGGGGTGGATTCCAAGTTAGTACCAACCCAAACCATCGATGATGCCCCAGGCATCTCCAGCTAAAAAAATACTGCCTTTGCAATCATTTCTCCTGCAAAGGAATGCAGGTAGACAACACAACTTAGTAATATTGGTGTTTCTCGTGTCACAATCCAAGGCCAAGTCTGAAGAAAGGCCTCAGAGAGATCTTTTTGTGTTTGCAAATAACTGCAACCCCTTGAAATTTTTATAATAATGCCAATAAGGGCGCCCGCTTCTAAGTCAAAAGGAGGTGGATGACACTAGTTTCCACTGTAACATCAGAGTGTAGGCCTAGTCTAGGACTCTGTAGGCCTAGGTGAGCATTTTCACCTCCAAGGCACTTGTAATTTTAGACACTCTGGATGCTGAGAAGGCTCTTGATCCTTCAGCTCTTATTTTGTGGCACAATGTACAGTTTTAAGATTTTAGGCCTCTTACAATAAATATCTTAGTTTTGTTATAGTCTTGAGGAGATAGAACAAATGTTTTTTGGATATTAAACATAAGGAATGAAACTTCATGACTCATGAGGTTTGGCCCTATGTTTCTGTGCAACTTTTTTAAGAAGAAAAATGCATCGCCCTAATTGACAGCTTCAGATGAAAAGAAGCCTAGGGATAGCCTCAAAAGGCACTGTCCTGCCTCGAAGCAGTGCAAAACAGTTCATTTTGAGCCTACAGATGAACCAGTCCAAAAATCTGAGAGAAATAAAACCTATTTTTCTCTCTCCATCTATTTTCAGATGCTCTGTGCCATCCCTCAGTGTAGTACCTTAGTCAGGCACAGGTAAATTAGCTGCAGAATGAACACTGCAGGACTTTATGGAGTATGCCGCCCTTTGATCTCCCTGCTCCTGCCCATAGAAGAACACAGCAAGCTAAACCCAGCAATTAGCGGTAACAGCTTTTAACGGGCTCCACAAAAGACACAAAAGGACACAAGTAGGTGGTTTACAGCGTGGTGGATAAAAACAAAGTGGATACTTTCTTTTGCACATCATTCCTCCAGCAAGTTTAGGCTAAAGGACCAGGGGGCTAACTGGCAAACAGTCGGCTTCTAGTAAATAGACCTAAAAAAAATAATAACATATTGAATCTGTGGGTAGTTCCTGCAGCAGAGAAAATATGTTTGTCTTGTCCTTAACAAAGACCTCTGTGGGCAAAAATGTTTTGAGAAGACTCTTCTTGACTTCAGTGTTTTCTGAGTTAGGACTAAAGAAATCAACATAGATAATGCTATGAACACTTGGATTTCAGTGCTTGAGGAAATTCAAAGGAAAAAAAAATCACTCTGACTGCTCTGTAGAAGCATAGTACTTTCTATTGACTCTGTCACCCAAGGAGAGGCCACAAACCATGAAACTACTTCTGTTCCTGGATAACGTTTTACAAGCCTGTCCTTTACCCTAATCAACTCTATGAAATACTACAGTACCCTACACCAACCCTCTGCTGCTCAGACCTCAGCATTGCCTGGACCACAGGACTGAGCTAAGTAATGCTCCTTCAGGTTGCTCCATGGAGACCACTAAGCTGGATAGCACAAGGTGCAGCCCATCACACCCCTGCTTTCCCAAACACATCCCCCTGGGCCTGGGACACAAGCTAGGGTGCAAGTGCCCTGTGTGATGCTTCTAGATCGTAACTGTGATAGGTCACCCTGGCTCTTCACCCTGGTCAAAGCAGCCTCCTCTCAGTACCCCACAAGCCAGTAAATGATGTGACCACATTTGTTTGGTGTTGTTTTAACAAAATCAAACACTGATTTTAGCATCCCAATAAGATGATAAATTTCCAGGCATATTCTAACAAAATTATTTTTCAACAAAAATATCAGTCTTTAGACAATTCATAAGAATACAGGGATATCACTAGGGCTGACATGTTTGCAGATACATGTATTTATACTATACATACATACATTTATAAAAAGCTGGAAAGAAAGTGGGAAAAAAAAAAAAAAAAAAGAAAAAGAAAAAGAAAAAGAAAAAGATGTAGTAAATCAAGGAACATCCAAAGATTTTTAGCCATAAGCTATTTCTTAATTCAGGAAGGAAAGCATGCATTAATCAGAACATTAGCTCCAGACAGTGCAAAAACATCAGGAACATTGCTACTGTACAGAAAGTCATGAATCATTATAGGCCTACAAAACGTTTAGATAATATTAACATCATCATTGGTTTTTATCAATAATATTCATGAAAGTTAAAAGGTTGATAACTTTATCCCCCATTGTGAACTCTCAATATGTAAAAATTTATAGAAATAAAAATAACAAACTATTTTTACTTTTTGTCTGTTAGAACCTTGTCTGAGGGCATCTCAAATAAGATTAGAGACAGTGGCTTATGTTTTCAGAGACATTTTACTCCAGTACTGTTTCATATTGACTGAATAATCAAAGTAGCTAAAAAATTGCTCTGCAGCCTGGCTGCTGATGCATTGAAAAAATTCCACTGTGCATACTATGTGTTCCTGCTCGTGATCACGGGAAAAAAATAGAAAACTTTTCCTGAGGAAAAGAGGAAGCTAGAGCAAAGATTTTGCCCAATAGAGCAATCTCCGTGAGGACCTCTGTGGCAGGGTGAACCTAGAGCAACATCTGGGACTTTTCAGGCTACAACACTCTGGAGAATGGGAAAAGCCAATTCAGTACCTATTTCTTCCTCACACTAAGCTACACTAAGAGTAAATCATTAGTCATATTTGGGAGATGGGGAAAATGAGGCACTGAGAAGCAAAACATGATCTAAGGGAACCTTTCTCTGATGACTACAAATGTGTCCTTACTACATTTTCATGTTTCCAGACAGTTAAAACTATATGTGTTTCCTCATTATCCCCTGCCTCAGAAGTGACTTTACTCATACCCATGAAAGATAAAGAGATGGTTTGTCTGCTATGGTGCTGTTTCCCTGGGATAAGAATCAACTTAGACAACTTCTTCATCACTTACTTTCTTTAAGTGCTTATTCCAAATAAACAGCGAAGCAGAAAAATCAAAAATCTGATTGCTCTCCAAAATGTTGAGCTAAAGAGTGTCCTCTTTACCATTCTCCCCTTTTCTTTCCAAGTTAATTAATAACTTGTGTTGTAACTAATCTAATTTGGATCTGGAAAAAGCACTCGGCTCATATCCCTTAACTGGTGTCTCTAGGATGGTGGAGAAAAGTGTAAATTATCAAAAAGTCTGTCAAATGAGGAATGGAACCCTCTAGCTGAAGATATTTCCATGGACTTCCTACATGACAATATTTAAGAGTGAGTGCTTTGGTGAGGTGGGAATTATATTTAAAAATTCTATATACATTTATATCAACTCAGCTTTGAAGGACATTCTATCTTTTCCTCTCAGGGAAGAAAAAAAAAAAA
>NC_048902.1:16526997-16529640 GCF_011077185.1 Oxyura jamaicensis
TAAAAGAAAATTAAAAG
Organism: Oxyura jamaicensis; assembly: GCF_011077185.1. Classification (NCBI taxonomy): domain Eukaryota; kingdom Metazoa; phylum Chordata; class Aves; order Anseriformes; family Anatidae; genus Oxyura; species Oxyura jamaicensis. Next base: position 16,527,015 of record NC_048902.1, read on the forward strand.
AAAAGTTTAATTTAATCACCTTTTTTTTCCAGCTTTTAATGAAATTTCTTATGTCACAGATTTTTTGAAATTTGTTTTAATATCTTCCTTCAAAAATGAGTCATGTAACATATTCATTACTAAGATACAGTGAAAACATGGTAGAAACAGATATAAGGAAAAGATAAGTTTTCCTCCTCCCCCCCCTCACCACCCCCTTGTTCTCCCACAGAAGTGGTTAAAACCTGAGCGGAAGCCACTATGTTGTTGTAACACCCTTTTTTCATATCTAATCTGCAGTACCAGTCATCTGATCCCAACTCTCCTGTTATTGTGCTGGGCATAACGTGGATTGCAGTCTAGCATGGGGATAAAGAGTACATAAAACCTTCAGAAACATTTGTCAAGATTTTCCCTTATACTTACAGATGTTAAAACCAGAGACACAAAAGCAGAGAGCTCTAAGATCTATGTTAATGGATGCCAAGTGCTAACGTGACTTCTAACGTGAATGCCTATAAAATAAAACTGATATTTCTGTAAACTTTCTATGACACTTTTTCCCCCATAAGCTCTCCCTAAAGCCTGTGCTTTTTGATATTATCTTTATCATCAATTTTTCAGAATTGGAATCACTGATGCAGCCACTTGATGATGAATATAGCAAATCTATCCAAAATGGTGTAACAGTTTTGACAGATAGTTTTCTTTGTTTAGAAAGTGCTCACTTTAACTACTCAACACTCGCCATTATGTGCCTGGACATGCTAATCACACAGTATTTTTTCCAGTCTCTTATTTGAAGTCTTTAAGCTATTGCAAGGAAGATAAATGTGTGATTATGCAAATCTTTGAATATTTCTAAGATTAAAAGTTACTCTTAACAATAACTGTATACATTCAGTGATTCAAAACCATATCTATAAGCATCCACTGTCCGATTATTTGCAATAATTGATGATGTGATCTCCTCATATACATGAAATAAAATCTGGCACTAAGATATCTGGAAATTTATTTTTGTTATTACTCAATTGATTTTAAAAAATATTTCTCAACAGAAGAGTGAAAGTCATTAGAAAACAAATATATATATAACTTATCATACTTAATAGATTGCCATATCTTAATTGTAAAAACAAGATTAAATAAGGAAAAACAAACGAAAGGTATGAGACACCTTTCCCGGCAGTACTAATGTATCAATTTTTCACCTGTGTAAATTGGTGCAAATCAAGTTAGGTCAACAGAACAAAATCAGTTTCAGAGATCTGAGGCTTTCTTAGAAAAATAATACTTGCACATTTTGCTTACTCACAACATTGGTGTACTTTTATTTTTATTTTTTATTTTTTTAGAAAGGAGAGAGAGTTTTGGACAAGGCTTTTGTTTGGTTGTTCTTCTTTTTAAAAATAAATAAATAAATAAATAAATAAATATTTTTGGCCTAGAATAGTCATCATCTAATTTTCCCCCCTTATCAAACAATATAAGGAAGGTCTAACTCTACATGTCAAAATTCTTCCTTTAAAATATTATGCAGCACAACAAGGCAGTCTCCACTAAGGCTTGTGGCATGTCAGTTTATTAAATATATATATATTTATTTTGTTATTAGTCATAGTGGTCTGGAAAATTCACTTAATTCTTCAGACAGTACAGAAGTCAGTGGACCTCAACTGTCCTTAATTACTTTCTCTGAATGTGATCTCTTCTCAGTGTGTCTGAAGCCAATATAAGTCCATTGTCTTTAATACTTCTGGGTTGAGATATAGACATCATTATTCTCCCCATTCTTTCTTCTGCCTCCCAAAATCAAGAGAAAATTAAATATGCTGTTTACTAGCCCACTAGACTGTGCAATATTGGCCCATTTCCATTACTGGCTGAATCAGGTCATGAGATCTGTATGTCTGAATTCAAGAGGGGTTTGTGTTGGCATCTGTTCTCAGACTGTGTGGTAAAGATCCAGCTATAGACAAAACTTAATTTTAAAGAGATAAGAACTCCCTCTTAAGAGAAAAAAAAAAAAAAAAAAAAATCATTGGAGTGAACAGGATACTTTCACTCAAATAAATTAGTCATTAAACATAATGTTGCTGACTTAAAACATTAAATCTCTTCCATTCTTTTCATGAGCCTTCCACAGACTAGCTTTCTGCAGTTTAAGGTGGGGTGGGATGGAACTGTGTTTTTGTTTTTAAAAACATTGTACTTATAACAGGAGCAGCTTTGAGAGCTGCACTCACACACACTCACACTCCCGCTTTCTGTTAGGCTTCATTTGATAGCTATGAACTGTGGATAAAGAATAAATATGGCTTTTCAGTGCCCTAGGACTCTCACCTGACTTATTTATGTCTGACCTGGTAGAGCACCACTGACCTTGGAAAGTTTAATTGAGGCTGGGATTATATGGCACTGCTTGAGGCCACCTGAATTTAGAGGGTGTGACACACTTTCTCTCTCTTACTGACTCTCTCGTGTCTGCTAGGGGACGCACGCGTATGTGTGTGCATTTGTGTACCCTAAATTGAGCCTAGCAGTGGTGAAATACCTTGTTGTAAGCCTACAGCATGTGGTATTGTAAGGGAAAAAGATTACTATTGTCAGGCAGACAGTATGAATGTGTATGTTTGGGGGGGGG
>NC_048902.1:16529740-16577642 GCF_011077185.1 Oxyura jamaicensis
CCCCCCCCCCCCCCCCCCCCCCCCCCCCCCCCCCCCGCCCCCGGGTTGTTTGTTTGTTTTCTTTTCCCAGTACATTTTCTCTGAGATTTGATTTTTACTGTTGACTCAACTTTTTATGGACCTGATTTTGCCTAAGAATGGAGAGCTTGAAGAGTGGAGGGGAAAGAATTATACCAACACGGTTTATCTGGACTCACTCATATATATTGTGCTTAACATCCTTTAATTAAGTTTAATTAAAGTGTATGATGAACATTGATCATTTTCACTCTTTTCGGTTTTCAAGAAAGTTATACATACTTAAAACTCACATCTCAGTTAAACATAAAAAAAATGTAAAGGAGGGGGAGAAGGGGGGCTGGGAAGCAGAGGAAAAAGATCCATAAGACTGAAAGGTGAAATAAAATGAAATGGCGTAGATATCTGCCAGCCAAAGAGTGCTATCTTCCTACTGGAGACTGTCCCTAGATGGATATAAAGAGTTCTCATCTGGTTTTCTTCAAGGCTGAGGCCAACAAATATGCCATATTATGCACGGAGTCCTTTTATGGCACAGACTATTGTCCACCGGAGACAGAGCAGACACCGCTAAGCAAACCTCACCTACAGCCACAGGCAAGAATCAAGCCCAAAGGGGATTCCTCTCTTGTCAAAAGCACGCTCCCTTTTCCAGCCTCAAAAAATATGTTTTCCCTGTCACTCAAAGTTCAGCCCTGCCAAAGCCCAAGAAATAGTCAGGCTTGAACTGTACAGGTAGATGAGAACATTCATCAGGAAAGGTTAAAATATTCCAGGATGGAAATAACCTACAGAAATTTCCTTAGAAATAAAACAACTGTGATGCTTTCAAGACCAAAATTATCCATTCTTTGCCTTATTTCTAATGCTGCCTGGACTGAAACCGTGACCGTTTTCTGTTTGTAGGTAACATAGGAAATAAAATGAGGAGAGGGTTGCTGTTAAGAGCAGCCTCAATTCCCCTATCTCTCTCCAGCAGGCTATGCCATGAATCAGGATATATTTTATTATTTTTATAGTCCTATACAATGATGTAACACTTACCCAAGTCCCTAGCAAGGTGATGCCGGGATCTAGATGCAGTCAAATCCTGGACAAGCTGGCAATTAAATGTGTTGTTTGAAATTCATGGTCTAATTCTCTGTCTCTATACTACTAAATTGACATTGTTCCACCTAAATTGCCAGCTAGGGATAATTGCAGCAGCACAGGAAAGCATCTGAGATGGGTGAAGAAAGCACAATAGTAAAGCTATCTGCAGCTGTCTCTCATCATTGGTGACATCCTACAGAATTAGTAGACAAACTATATTTTTAGAAGTCTGTGGTGAATGGAAGAGATTTCAGAATGAATAACAGATCTCAAGAGAGAATTTTTCTTTTCTTTTTTTTTTTCTTTCTTTCCTTTTTTTTTTTTTTTTAAGCAATTCCTCTCTTCCCTTTTGGTGAAGCATCAGCCTAAGCAGCAGTCTTCCCCAACAGCCAAGAATAACAGCAGTCTATGTAGCTGAACCATTTCAAGAGAGCTGTGCTATGCTCCACAAACTAATTCAATACGCCACACTATTACCATTGGCTGAAAGCCTCACAGTGAAATCTGGGAAGCTGAATACTCACCCAAGCCCAGATATCAATGATATTGATCATAGTAACATTTATACTGATTTTCAGTCAATTCCCATCCAATTCACCAGCTACCAATCTTCATCATGGTCTCAGACTCACTGCTCAAGATTTCAGAATTCACTGACTTTTGCTAATACTACTGCTAAGTCCATAAGCAAGCCAGTAAAGCTGTCCCACAAGAGTACAATTAAGTCTATAAATTAAAAGCACATATACTGAAAAAGTCTCATCATTAATCTGGACCCACCAGAACTTCAATATAAGCTGACCTGCATTTATTGGTTCTAGTGGGAATGGAAAAACAGCATGAATACACACACACTTCTGAAGCACTAGAGACAATAACAAAAAAAATAAAAAAAAAAAAAAGTGCTAGGGAAAAAAAAAGGAATTCTTCTGTGATCCTTATTTATTACATTTTTAATAGAAAGTCAGTGGAGGTCTTATCTGATGTCATTTGGTTTAGGTTCCATGGTATTTTTTGTATTTGACCAAATTCCCTTATCTTCTCATTGCTTGTGTTCTGCTCTGCCAGCATCCAACAAACTGATATACTTATCTTCAATTTTATAATAAAGTTTTAGCTTCCACAGGATAAAAAAAGAAATAGGGAGAGAGGGGAAAGGAAAATTGCATCTAAGATACTAAACATATCAGGCATGTGTGACTGTCAAGGAATCCAGCAGTTAACCTTGTTCTTACTATAGAAACTTAAATAGTTGAAAGACGTTTGACTCAGGCTCATGACTATTTTTCTTTTATTTAACTTCTTAGTTATTCCCATTTATATGGTCAAATTAAGATAACCATTATGATCTCAGGCACTACCCAGTGAATATTTTGAAGCAAGGTTGGTGATCATTACTTTTCTGTGATTGCAGTTAATAACTAAAGGTGAAAAGATAATTAGAAGCACCAATTCCTGAGGCAGGGAATATAAACCAAGGGCTAATGAGTAAGTTACTGTGTAAGTGTCCATTCCTCTTTGGAGCTTTATTTCCTGCTCTCTCATGCCATTCCCCTCTCCTACTTCTCAATGTTTCATGTTTGCTATATCACCTCAAGATTCATTCTCGTCATAACTCTACCTAGAGTGATCTGGAAATCACTACAAAAATCTGTCTCCTCTCCACACTTAATCTATTTGTTCATTTCTTCTCCTGATCTCTTGTTAAACCTGATTTACCTTTGTTTAGCGTTAGCATGTCTTCCCTTGGTTTTACTCCTTCTTCATGGTCCTATCTTAGATAGTCTGTTTCTTCTTCGTAGAAACCAAAGCCTGCAGAACAAACAGACATCCATCAATTACCCCTTTGCTCATCTAATTTATAACTGAGTTTTATTTGCTCAGACTTGAGGATAAAGGCAAAAATTTTTGATGTCTTTTGCTATAATTAAGCAAAAACAAAGGCGCAGAAAACAAAGATAACACACTAAAGAGATAGAACAGCACTGAGAATGAGAAATAATTCAAGAGCCAGCTCCCCAGCTGAAATAAATGAGTCCCATCAGCCAAAGTGGATCAACACCAATTTAAAGCATCTGAGAATCTGGCACAAACTTACCTTTATTTTGCTTTGATTAAAAACAAACAAACAAAAAACACTGTCAATAAAACTAGAAAACAATGAGTATGGACATAGTACATCAAGCTGGGCTGGGTCTGAAAAAGGAGAGCTAACTGGCTTATTATCTAGATGTTATACTTTGGCAAAATATGACAACTATACCTTTTCATTTCCCCAGTGGCCTCCAGGAGACTTAAGATTTAGTATCTTATAGAACACTTTAAGATTGAGAAACTTCTTCTTATGGTGTCTTATGAGTCCTGGAGGCTGTGAAAGCGATTACAATGCTTTATATTAACTTCTCTCAGCTTGCAAGAGATATGCTAGTGGACTGATACCAAAGTCTCCTCCTTGTCACTGATCTGCAGAAGTGGTACGTTGGAAACTACAAGCCCTTCCCTTTCAAGTCACAAAATGAGCTGTTTGCAACAACAGCTCTACATTCTTTCACAGCCCTGCCAAGTTCCAGGCCAAAAGTGTCAGCATTGCTACGGTTTCTGATCTTGTGCAGCCATCAGTTTAAAATGTGCAATTTCCATGCACATTTATTCTGGGCTCAGTGCAATTTCGATCCCCAGGACAGCCAAGGCATGGTGAGATCAAGTCTGCTTGCTCTCTTTTGAAGTCAGGTTGACTGGAAAATAAGAAATAAAAAAGAGAGAATAATAAAATAGGAGGGGAAAAAAAAAAAAAGTACTTGGATGTTTGACCATGTTTCCCTTTTCCCCACTTGACAGGATCTGGTAAAATCCATTGGAATATTTTGTTGTGGGGTAGTGGATGAAAGAACAAGCTGCCATGTCATGCCTTTTGAAAGGTTTGTATTGCCTGCACATCATTCAGCTGCCCTCAAAGGAAAGTGCATGTGATTTTTGGTATCTGAGTGAGCACACAATGAAAACAGATTCAGATCTCCCTAAGATTCCATAGATGTAGGTCCACATAGGAGACAATTTGCTGTGAGTCATCGAGAAAGGGGTGTCATGGCTCTGCTAGACACACTTGTTCTCTCTATATATTTCTCAATTTCAGCTTACAAAGGGAATATTAACAGGTACTTCGTGAAACCTTGTATTCTAAAGACTCACCTGGAGCCTGGCGTATCCTTCTCTGGCCAAAATGAGGTGGTTTGGGCAATTTAACTGATCTGCTCCTAACTGATCTGCAAGTATTACAACAATGCTGGTTTTGTCATATCTGAATGACAAAGATTTGGCCTGAAGTATTTATATTCCCTGACATAATATTTCACAAAATCATGGAGTTCTGGGAAGCAGAAACACCACCAGATGCCCTTGGTCAGTGCAGTGAACCACTCACAGTGCCTGTTCTTTCCAGGATTTATAAAGCAACACAAGACTGGAGAGAGCTGGACCCAGATTAGCTGCTGATTTAATCAGTTTCTGAGACATCTTGTATCCTACAGTGGAGACAAAATGGGGTTGTCTGTCCCTACATAACAAAATCCCCACAGGACTAATTACCACTGCCTACTCTTAACTCCAAAAATCCCTCCTCCATAAAATGGAAGTTTCATATTTTGCACATGTGGGAAAATTTACTTCTGGGAGGTGTCCTATGCTGTGTGCCTCGAGGACATTGGAGTGTTCATCAGTCTCTTAGGCTGAGAATTTCCTTTTTCCAGGAAGCAGCAAGTGGCTGCAAAACATGTTGAACTGAAAGACCACACAAGAAATACAACACTGTGGAAGTATTAAAAAATCTAGAATAAATCCTGGACTATAAGGCTATGAGCTGCTCTGCTGTTCTCTTCAGATAAAGCATGCTAAAGAAACAGTGCAAGCAGGATTTTTTTCATTATGTTACTTCTATGTGTATTTACAGTGTGTCTTACCTGGAGGAATAATATATATCTGGGACAGCACAGATCTAGGTTGCTTCTTATCTAGGGCTTGTGGACAGTTTATATTCTGCAATATAATCTCTACCACACAAAAAGGCCAAGTTTAGTTTCTGCTATGGTGAGAACTATTTTTTTTTTTTTTCTCATGCCATGTGGACAAATTTAAGAATTTACTCCACTGAATTTTGTCCACTGCTAAAGATAAGATCAAAGTGCCCTTTTCTTCTGTCCAGCACAGGAAGCCAAATTACAAGGCCACAGACTGAAATTCCTGGGGACCTTCTGTACAAAACAGTTCTCTAACATAAATGTCAGCTTGAAAGCGAGGACCCTATGACATCAGTGAAAGTGCTATGTGACTGGTTGATCTGAAATTCTTTTGGAAGTTCAAATAGTTCTGCTTTATATATATATATATATATATATATATATGGTATATATGGTCTCAAGCACCTCAAATTTCTCAGTCCAAGCCAAGGAGTCCATTTGAAACATTGCAGGAGATGTTGTCTGGTCCCTACGAAGTTTTAAAACATTTTTGCATCATTTAGTGTCTTCACTGAGACAACCCTCAGATAAGCTTCATAATTTGAATGACTACCAGCTTATCACAACTGCATCTTTTTACATTCATACTCTGATCTTCACATGTGGAAACAAGAAAAATAAACTCACAGATGAAACAAAACTATGCGCATACATATAAACACCTAGTTACATACACATAGCCAGACATAACGCCAACATACTTCATTCAGACAAATAATGTAACAATTGTAAATCCTAGCTGCAAATCTTCATGACAGAATAAAATAATAATAATAATAATAAAAGAAATATGAATACTTGCATTTGAGTCTGTTCTCCAATTGCTATCAAATCTTGGGTATGTGTGAGTGCATGCACACATGAACACTCATCTATGCACACGTCTATACACAGGCATAGACTTTTGTATTTTGTACTTCAGCCTTTTGTTTCAGATATATTTTTATGCTTAATTACCGTTTCCCCTCACTTGCTTTCTTTTCTCTTCAGCCCACTAAATGCCTCAGTTTCAAGTGTGTGAGAGGCGCAATTTGACTTACAGCGTTAGGAGATTTTAAACAATAAATTTCATGCCGCTAGAGGCTTGAAGCAACATCCTGAAGCAACAGGCTATCTTTCCCTAAGCTTAAAAATTAAGATTCACTGGAGTATGAAGGTCAATGGGAGACTCAGGAAAGGGTAAACGGTCTGGTGTGATTACACTATGTCTGAACCAAACTGGCTTTCCCAACAAAAATGTGTCAAGTAATACAGACAATTCATAGATATGAATTTCTTCTCTGTGTTTCTGCCAGTGTGATATTTGAAGAATCCTGCCAAAGAGTTTAGTCCCAAACCTTGTGTTTTGTATTAAATAACAAGGTTTAATAAGAACTGTTTATATTTTCATGACATCAGAAAAATGTAATAATAACCTATGGAAAAATTCCTCTTTCCCAAGCTCAAATTTTAACATATCCTGAAACACAGAAACAGAACCACAACTGTGACAGACAGACAATCAGCAGGAAAAGGCCCATCTGCAGCTCCTCCCTGCCCTTCTCTGGGACCATGCACCAAGCCTGTGACCCCTTCCTCTCTGACCTATTTTCTAAGGGCAGTTGAAGAGCGCCCAGAGGATGGGTGAGCTATGGACAGCAGCATTAGTCATTTCTGTAGATGTCCCTTGAGCTGTCCCTTGTTTTATTACCAGTGGATATCTATGGCCCTAATGAAGCAAGGACACTTGGAAAAGGTTACCCAAAGAGAGACCAGAATGCAAGCTGCTTCGAGGAGCAACTGTGCACTCCTGAGTATGGGATATACTCATTCCTAGAGCTTGCATTTTTGCAAACCAGGTAGAAGCACTGCTACAGCAACAAGAGATGCTAAGCTTATAAAGAGTATTGTGTGCAGTTAAACCAGTACTTTTTGGAAGCACGAGGCCCATTATGAGAATGCAGTAAATGCTGCCATATGCTGCCACAGTGAAGATGATAAGTGGCCTGCTCATCTGACTGCTGGGAACAAATAGGAGAGAAAGTGCCTGATTTAGGTTTTGGCCCAGCGTAATGAAAGGAGTTCAACACACAGGATTAAAATCAATTAAAGGTCAGATCTATTGAACTCAAAGTTGCAATGGAAAGTTTTGACTGATGAGGAGGGACAAGCTTCATTGGGAACATCTGATGAGTTTGGTGTCCCAACTGCCCCTCCTACCACCCCTTCACCCCTTCCACAATCGGGTGAGCCACATAGTCAATCAGCTCCTGAACCACTGCAGCTTGCCATGTACTCTTTGAAAGCCAGATGAAATTGGTGACGATTTACCATAAAATGCTACGCTGTAAATGGCAGTGTGTCAGGGGCTGACTGACAAGCAGTACAGATATCTGTGCAGCAGAGGCAGGGCTGGAGGCAGTAGCCTCATCTGATGTCCCAAGTGAAGTCATCTTGTCAATCAAAGACTTCACAACAGACCTACACATCAGGATTTCAGCGTACGAAATTCACTGTTGTCGAGAGATATGACAAGCTCTCTGAGTTCATGCAGACTTACTTCAAAATATGGCTAAGTGGGTTGTAAGGGGGATGTATTTGCTGCACTGACCTCTGTGTAGAATTTCAGTCCAAGAGGTCTGTCCTTCACAGAGAGATCTGGTCAGACATAATGTGTTACCCAAAACCACCTGAACCTCCCACAATTTTTTTCTACAAAGGAATGGAAATCAAATGAAATTATTAAAAAATAAAAAAAAAAAAATACACTGTTCTACTCTCTCATTGTTTTCCTCTTCACTGGACACATCACTGTTGACTCAATTATGTAATGGGAACAGCAACAATAGAAATAGTGAGTATGAAAAAAAATAAGCTGGAAGTATCTTATGTTGGCAAAAAGAACAGTCCTATCATAATATTAGCCACATATAGCCCAGTGTTAGTTACTAGACCTTGAAAACTGGGAAAAAAGGCACGAATAGGAAGGTTAAAGCAGTTCTGGCTGAGTGGGGAAATGAGAAGGCCAAATGTACATTAGTCAAAGAAAGAAAAATAATATCCCAGAAAATGAATAAGAGATAACTATCCTCAGAATAATACTATATAAATACATTTGCTGTAGGTCACATAAAAGATTCATGGCACACACATGTACAGGTCAAATTACCTTTAAATATTAAATTTCTTTCCAGCGGGGAAGAATTCCAGATTTATGCTGTTTTCATAAAGAAAAAGGATGCACCCCATGCATTATTATTTGCTGACAAATGATAGCTTCTGGGTTTGCCTGCAAGATGTGGGTTAGAAACACTCTTTTTCATGATTAAAAAAAAAAAAAAATAGAGGAAAGAAGGAAAGAATGAATCATCACGTAATTCATCTCTTCCCCAAGAAGTTTCTGCTTTCTTTTGGCTCATTAAATCAATATTTTCTTATTATGGAACTATAAAAGTTAGCATTGGAGAACACCTATTAGGTCATTTAGAGTAGTCCATTTCCCTGCTAATGCAGTATGTTTTTTTCCCTGCAGCACATTTTGGGCAGTCCGGTTTTAAAAACACAAGGTTATGCTGTTCCTTGGAGACATGACTCCACACACACCTCACTGTTCAGACATTTTCATATTAATAGGTCTAAGCAGGGATAACAGAGCCACACACACCAAAAAATAAAAAATAAAAAATAAAAAAAAAATCATGAAAATAAAGTATGAACTTAGAGCTCGGCATACAATGGCACAGAGTGGTAAATCTATCAGACAACTGGTAACAAACTATTACTACTGAATTTATGGTTCCAGTTTGGCCTTTATCAGTTGAAAACAAATGTGTTATTATCTCTTGGCTCTTTGATGGTCTCTGTGGAATGAGCTGCGACTCTTCCAGATGGATAGATGTTCAAAGCATGCGACCAACTTCGCACCGATGGCCCTGAAAACTGAACCCAATTCTTGATTACAGTGCAGCAACTCATTCATTCAAAATATGTCTGACGGCCTGGTACAAGCTCCCGATAAAAATATCTTCCAAGCACATTATAATACCTAACTAAAAATACTCAGAGTGTCTTTAACAATATACTGATAATGAATTATAAGCAATCTTAGTTGTGCTGTTTTTTGTTGTTGTTGTTGTTTGTTTGTTTTTCACCTAATAAAGGAGGGATTGGCTTTCCATCCCAGCCAGATAACCTGTGGAAGCACATCCTTTGCCTTCGATGAGGCTCAGAGGTGCACCAAAACCCCAAGGGAGGGGGCACCAAGAGATGCTGCCAGGTTTTGGCTTTCTTTCAGGGTGGAGCAGGAGATCAGGAGCAATACTGAACTGTGGAGATGAACTCCTTATTCCTAGTGTCATCTGCTTCAAAGAAGAAGAAAAACCTCACTGACATTATTTTCTATATCAAGAGAGTATAAAAGACTTTTTGCTTCCCACACATACTCAAAGTAATTGCATGGACCTGTTCACTTCTGGAGCTCTGAGTCATAGGGCTCTGGTGGATTTAGCAGTGGTGAACTCCATCATTCCCCTTCCTCTCTCCACTAGTCTGAACTAATGCGTGTGACTGCAAAGTGGCTGCGGACGTACCTTCTGCCACCCCTGCAGTAACCTCTGGCAGAAAAGCAGTAACCTCCGGCAGCTGAGACCACCGGAGTTTGTGAGTCAGCGCCTTCAGGCTGTGAACTCCCAAGCAGAGAGGCAAAGTTCAAGGCAGAACATATTGCACAGAGGAAGCTGCCTCCATGAGCTGAGCGTTTGAAAGTACAGCACATTTCGTCCTCATTCATTCAGGGGAAAATATACAGTGTCAGACCAGGGCTAAGTCATTTCAAGGGACTTTTGTCACAACGTGGCTGTTTGTATGTAAACCTTGGTCTCGGAGGAAAATTCTGCAGTCAGGTTATTGTTTAATCTTCATCGCTGTCTCTCTGGCAGGGTCTGGGGTAAGCCTGACTCTATGCTACCTACTAAAAATCTTTACTGGGAAGGGAATCTTGTGAAGCCTTTAGCCACTGATGTGGCTTAGGTCTTATCTGTAAAGGTGGTGGTAAGATTCTTCCTCAGCTCAACACAGGGTCTTGGTGGCCCCACTGTGTGGAAGGCAGTGCCAGTTTGATCAACATTATTTCCTTAGGATTATTTTCATTCACAGGGTGTCCATCATTTGCAATTAAAGCCCTGCAGAGGCTTCTTGAATAGGAATTTATTATATTGATTTAAATCAACAGAAATAATAAATACAATGAAATATACCACTTCAGACAGGAATTGTTAGACATGGGAGCTAAAAATTCACAGCCCTCAAGTCTTCATTAGACTAGTAAAACTCAGGGGGTGGAGAGACCCATGGAAGGCAAATACAATAGAGGCACGCACACAAGGGCGCAAATTTGTTTTCCTTTCACTGCAAGTGAACACTCAGGGGAAAATGTTTGCAGTGTGAGGCCAGCTCTAGTTTCCATAGTCTCCACAGCTCCTGCTGAGGGCAGGAAAGCCATTCTTTCCATTCATGGCGTTGGCTTTTTGTTGCCACCATGCTCAGACAGCTCCTGCAGACCATCTGGCACAAGTGAACTGGCTAACCTCATTTTCCAAAGTGCACACCTCACCCTGTCGCCCCAGCCGCCATCTCTCTGCCAGAGGACACCAGGACAGGAGATTTCTTTCTCTTTTCTCTTCCTTCCCTTTCTCAGTGTTGAGGCTTTGAGAAGGGTAGTGCCTGTATTCCTTGGAAGAGCCCCTCGATCTTGGTGTGCTCTCTTTTCACTTTCTTGACCCCCCCACCTCTGTGCCCGTCTGCTTTGTGTTTTATCTCTGCCTGTAAAGTTGTGTGATTATGGATAGAGAAGTCACCACACAAACAGGATAGAATTCACCACAATGGCTGTTTTGTTCATATACATTTCACTGTCTGTCTCTTGTCGGAGCATGGCTATCATCTTCTACTAACAATATCCCTGGGTAAATGATAAAGTCAACTCTGGAGTAAAGTTAGACGTTTTATCAGCATGTTCAAACTATCCCCTTACAGCTCTGTACTTGCCAACTGCACATCCTTTTCCTACACAAAGACTCAATGCACATTAAAAAGGCACTTATTGAAGCTGGTGTTTGTTTGCAGAGAGGGTGTGGATCCTGCTCAGTGTGGCAGTCACCCTCCGTAGTTTTTCTCTCATCACCCAGAGAAAACTGGGTGATGCAGTTATGCTCTCTGACAATCCCTTGGCTCAAGTTTGAGGTTACTCTGCCTCTTGCCAGGTCATTCTTCTTCATTCCTCTGCTGATGCTAACTGATGGATTTCCCCTAAGCTGACAACGGAGTTGATCTAATGCCTTACTGCAGGAGAAAAGTCACCGCAGACACAAGATAAAAGATAGGAAGCTCAGAGGTCTGTGTTGGCTGGTATCCTGAAGCCATAAGAAATTGATAACAGGGGACCCTAATATAATATCCATACGTCAAAAGGCACAAGAATGATAAACCTCCAAAAGTCTTTCCCACTCTCAAATTTGGCGATCAGATTAATGCTGTGAAACAATCTCCTAATAAAACAATTGCATCCACATCTTTCCAGGCAAGGATTAGCAGTCATCTGTTTTGATAAAGCTTGACCTGTAACGGAAAGTAGAGCTGTGAAGCAAAGGTGGCTTTTACATTCATTTATTTCTCTCTTACATAAACACCAGTTAGGATTAGTGATTTTGGATGCGAGTGTGATACTTTGCCTGGAAATGCTCTTATTACAGCTGTTTCTCTGATGTCAGGATCTGAGTGGATTTCTCACAAACTTAATTCTTTTTGAGTATGGTATCTCTTTCTCTCTGTCATTTTCCTTGTGTCCATTTAAAATAAAGAGCCTTTGCAGAAGAACTGCTCTGTCCTCTGAGTTTATATAGCAGTTAGTGCAACAGGACCCTAATCCTGGCCGGATGTTTAAGAGATTAGGAAGAGGAGGAGGATGCCTGTTTATACAGAAGGCTTTCTCTTGTTAGTCAAATAAAGAGAAAATTTCCTATTGGTTTAATTCTTAACTGTTTTGACCTCTTACAGCAGGGTTAAATTTGGCCCTTTGTTCTATTGCAGGGTAAGACACTGTGAGCAGAGATGAGCTAACTACTTAATTTAGTTTCATAGGGGTTGATGCAAAGGTTTGCCTTGCTCAGAATTTCCAGCTTCCTACATCCCAAGCTAATTCCAATCAAGCCCCACGGGAGCTTAGCTCCTGAATGAACATAGTATCTCACAAGTCAAATAAATAAGAAGAAAAGGATGAAAGATTGAATTTAAAGAGAATGAAAAACATTTTTCCTTGTCTGAGGTTGTGGACCCTTCCACTTTTGCCTGCACTGAATATTATTGAGCAGAAAAAGACTGCACTATAATGATTGCTTATCTCTGTCTTTTCTCTATTTCACTTGAACAGTGGTTGGGAGTTTTCATTTCCTATGTCATTTATAACGTGCTGAGTTTTGTATTTTTGTTTTTGTTTGGTGTGTGTGTTGTGAAAAGAGGGTCCGTTACAGATTGCATCACTCTTCCTCATCACAGCCAGTTTTAATGTTAAAGTCACCATTTCTCTCGAGACTGTAGCCTGTTCTGGAGGGGCTGGATGACTTGCAAAACTGCATACAGACCAAAAAGCTCCTTAACGTTTGGTCACTGATTGGAATCCAGGCTATAACAGTAAGCTTAGGCAAAATAATGTCTGTAATTTTGTAAGTACACACACAATAAGGAACCACTTCTAAAAATACCATTACCTGGCAAACTCAGCAGAAAGACCAAGGACTGCATAACAGTCTTGAAACCCAAGCCAACCTCTACCTCATAAAAATGGTCTTTCTAGGTCAGGGTTAAGGCACATTGGCAAACACGTGTTGGATGTCCTCTACAGAACCTGTCCTGTTCTTTTCATTACCTAAGAATGTCCATCTGGAATTGTCGAAATGACCACAATTCTAGTGTGTGTTGTTGTTGTTGTTGTTATTTTTTTATTTTTCCATTCTTGTCCTAATTCAATTCCTATTCCAATTCCCACCAAGGTCTTATTAACCCGTTGCACTGATGGTTACCAGAATTTTGAATTTTCCCCAAATTTATCTTAGTGCATGTACTCATTTTACTCACTTAATTTTTTTATCCCAAAGCCAAACAAACTTTTGCCTAAAATCCTGCAATTTAAAACAGTAGCATTCATAAGAACCTTCTCTTCTGTATCAATTTTCTAACACATATAACAAATGCTGTACCATGATTGACTGATTGTCCCAGGTCATTTCTCCTGGGGACATTAGAAAAAGTTTAGTTTTAAGATTCATATTGAAGTGTTGCCATCAAAGAAATATAAAAGGTTTCTGCAATGTTAGATGCTGTTCTGCTGCTGCCTTGCCTAACAAGTGGCTTTAAGACTGCTAAGCAGCTGAACACATCTGGCTTCGGTCACCTAAGCTTGCAGGTCACTGGATTGCTCTTTCTGTTGTCTTTTGCCATAAGGATTTTTCTCAACCAGATCGAAAGCTTTTAAGTAGCTGTATGTTTGTGCCAAACACTAATTGAATGAAAGGGAAAGATGTGAGCCAGATGCAACAGGCTAAATTCCCTCTTGAAGTTAATGGAGTTACTTCAAATTTAAACCAATGAATCTCTGATGAGGATCTGGCCTCGATGTTCTCTTCCAAGAAATAGTGAGACATATTGAAAAATTGATACATCATTGTCTAAAGTTAGAGCAGGAGCAGAAAAATCTAAGAAAAATGTGATATGCAGATCAATGAACTTTTGATTAAAGATACCTATTTCCTGTTACAAGCAACAATTTGTATTCCTCAATTCTGCAAATGAGTGGAGAATTTTACAAAAGGTAATTTATGTATTTTGTTTGATGTACTTTGTTTGAGTCCCTTTTATCTGATTTTTTATGTCAGTGGAGTGAACATTTTGCATGTGCATAACAGCTTATGAAACAATGCTTATCGGTTATCTTCCTCACTGTCAGCAGGTACATGAATCACTTCTTTAAGACACATCTCATTGAAAGGCAGTAAGCAGAAACAGTGATGGTAGAAATAAGAAAATATGCGGAGTTATAATATTGGAAATATTTCCCCACCATTATGATCTGAGTTAAACCTGCCAAGAAATAATCTTCTCCATAACAGTTGCTGTTTTCCCATGGAGTTCCCAAGCTAATGAGGAAGCCCACTTGAACATGTAACCTAAGCTTTTCCAAAAAATATATATAAAAGGTATGTGGATTTGAGCAGGAAGATTTCTCATACTAAGGAAGTGCTAATATTTTTTTGTTTGTTTGTGGTGGTCTTTTTCCTATTTCAAAGCAAATTTAACATAAACTGAAATTTCAAAATGAAGTTTTATTATGAGTCAAAATAAAATATCTCATCTGTGTAACATCAGAGTATTTATTCACACAGTGACCTTTCATACTTGAAAGAATTGCACAATACTGACTTTTCTTTCATAAAAGCCACTTGACATGAAAACTTAATCTACGCTTCTGTATAGACATATGATATTTCAACATTACTGAATTACTTCATTTCATTGTATTACAAAATACAACGTCATTCAAATGGATGTTCTGCTCTAAAGAGTGATTTATTTTCTTTTTTAAGTTGTGTTTTTACTCTCCAGAATTACTTTGACGAAAATTATAGCTAGTTTGAAATCAGGCTTTCTCCAGTTGAGAATATTGGAAGTTGAGGCACTGCGTAAAAACCTGACCACCCATGAGAGTTTTGCTGTTGGCTTCAATAGAGCCCAGATTGCCCCCATGGAATTCAACGGCGTCATGAAATTTAGAAGTACTGGCTCCACACTATTCAATGGCAGCAAGAGATTAAAGAGGAGTTACACAGGATGGTGATAGTAGAAAGTAATGTATATGGTTCAGATTTAGTACATATCACAGAATAGGCCACAGGGGTGAAAGGGGAGCTGGGCAGGAATTCCAGCTGAACTAGCTCACTTGTCCCTAATCCCTGCTATCTGATGAACTGCCCCTGGCAAGGACCACAGTAGTACAAAAATTATGCCAGTGTTCTTGTGTCAAAGGTGATAGAAAGCTAGAAATCACTTTGCATCAGATGGCTGTAAAAGATTTCCAAAGTTTGGCCTGGATCAGTTTCCCCAGCCATTCAAGAAACAAAAGTAGAGCTCCACATGAGCACATATCAGCACTAATTCCTGTATATCATTTCTGAAAGGCTTCAGCTCAGAGACGCGTTTTGTCCATCAGCTTGGCTCAGAGGTGTGTCCACAGGGGAATATGAAGAGACCAGACTTAAAAATGCTGTCTGTATTATAAAACAATGCAGGGAATGAAGGGGAGGGGGGAGAAGACAAAGCAAGGTGGGGGGGGGATGGAGGGGGAGAAAAATAAAGCACAAACATACACACACACACACACATACAACTTTTACATTTATGAGAATAAAATAAATTCCTCTAGTCTGACAGATGAGCATACCTGTAGATCTACCTACAGACTTTGATAGGCACTTAAATGTAAACAAAAAGAGTCAATTTGCATTTTCCCTTCTGTTGGCAAACATAATGCATCATTTTACAGTTACTCTTAAGGGTTATTGTTATCTTAACACGGTGCCTTAGACGGTTGGCACCCATTGTTTGCTTGCTGCCCCAGCAGAATGTCTCAGGCTGCTGGCATTTTTGCACTGATGTTGCTTTTTCCCTGCTTTAACACCATTAACTGGGATGTGTTTATTCCAGAAAGGTTTCTTCTAGATCTGAAAACCATCCTCCGTAAAAGCATGTCACTCACCACCTCCTCATAAAGGCTTATTTAACAATGCTGATGGTCTCATCTCCCATATACACAATCGTACAAGTTCTGGGGTGATCAGCCTCATAAAGCTTCCTTTGGCCTTCAGGGAATGAAACTCGTATGCAGGGGTGCAATCTTGGAGCCTACTTGGGCTTTAAACAGTGCCATAATCAACATTTAAATTAGCAAATTCTTTTCTGATCTGTGGCCTCCCTCCCCCTTTTCCTCTTCTCTCTCTTTTTTTATAATTCCAGGGAAATGGAAACAAACCACAAGCCTTCATTAAGCAAACAGCTGTGGACTGCAAGAGATCAGAAGTGCAGTCTGGAAACCATGTGTGCTTCTCGTGTTGCAATAATTGGGAAATGATGATCAATAGCAGGTATGGAAACACAATAGTCATAGGCATGTTGAAAAAAAGAGTATATCCAAATCCTGCTCTGAATAATAGATCCACTCTGAAATTTGCTTGATCACTGAAGAGCTGGTCTGCAGCCTAGAGAGCACAAATAGGCAGCATGTGAACCTACTCAAGTGCTGACAGAGTCCCCTCCCCTCAAAAATATATTTAGACAGAATACAGTGCAAATGTCAATTAAAAAGGTTTTGTTTAGCCACCACATTTTATTTTCTTCTCAGCCTGTGATATAATCTGTTCATCTGTTAGTTGCTCACTACATTAGGGACATACGCTTCATGCCAGTGATAAATGTATTGCAGAGTTGAGCTCCTTCTGATTTACCTAAACCATGCAATTTTATAAATTCTAGCTTATGTGCCCAAGGAAGCGTTGCTGTCGCGCAATGCCATGGGATGGTTTAACGCACAAATCATTCGCCTGTTGTCCATAAATGAAAATCACATGTCAACATGCAAAGAATTCAGCTGTCTTCACATTTTGAATGGAAATAGCCTTCTTTATTTCACAGATATGTTTTTTATTCACTTGATGCACCAAGGATGTTGACTTTTTATCTCCACAATAAATTAAGCTAAACAAGCTTAATTTGGACTTTTGAGTTTATGTTGCATCCTTACACCATGGGCATGTTCCAGCGTTCATCAGATGGGCTGTGGGATAATCCTGAAGAACATTCTCCATATCACAGCTGAAATTAGCAGCACTGCACATACCTTGCCATTGCTATTGTCTCATTATAGTGTTATGCTATGTTGGAGGAATATCCATTAAAAACACTTCTCATTTTCCACTTAGTCATTGACCTCCCTGTTGAGAACACACACATGCACACATAAAATCAAATTATATTATTAAAATACATCTGGACTAAGAACTTGGATTAAGACTGATGACTGAGTTTTCATAGGTTTCCCAGCTGACTTTGGCAATACACTCCAATCGCAACTGGCCAAAGTTGGCTTCACCCCAGTGCTCAAAGGTTTTATTCCTTAAGGCAAATTTCTTAAGAATGAGAGCCCCATTTCTCTATCTGTTTCCTTACCCAGAAGAAAAGAGAGCAAAAACAATTTCTATGTTTTTCTGCTCTCTTAATGTGGGATTATTGTCTTGATAATGAGTGATATTCCAAGAAGTGGGATAGGAAGAGAAAGGGATATATTCAGGGTTTTCTCACCTCATCAGACTCAGAAATACTAGTCTTCATGTAACCATTGTGAATAGATTCTCTGATTAGTGTAAACATTTCTAGAGCCATGGACTTTCATCACTGCTACACTGAGCACCAGAACAGACCCTTTCCTGAGAACACGCCACTCCCTGATCCAGATTGGATAGAATGTCTCAAAGATCATAGAAAATGATCTTTTTTTTTTTTTCTTTTTTTTTTTTCCTTTTTCCTTTTCCTTTTCCTTTATTTACAGCCATTCTTTCATTATAAACAAGGTCATCCTAAAATTATAAAGATACTGTAAAACATATGCTTTGGGGGTTTAGTGCTAACCCCGTAGTCAGTCTTTTAATAGGGAAGCTCTAAAATTAACAAGGATTTTGTAAAGTCCACAGACCTTTCTGAATGTATTTCAACAGAGCAAAATGCCTGCTCTAGTGAATGAATACTCTGTTATAGTGAACAATCATTTGGCAGCATAGGTTATTTTAATGGACACATCACTTTAAACGAAGCCTTCACCATCTGTTCTGCCCTCTAATTACAGATGCAAAAAGAACATAATTCACAATTGCATCATAAAAAAGTAAGATATAAGTGATTTAAATGCATGTGTATGTTCTTTATTCAATGCAGCATGCAGCTGTTATGTTGTTTTCATGTTTCAGACACAAATCAGGATGAAAATGGCTCTCTTTTGATAGAGTGAATTCCCTCATACAGGACATTTTGTGTGCAGCAAGCAAGAATTCACCGAGGGCAAAATCCCCACTTTTTTCACATAAAAAACAACTCCACACTCTGTAAGAGGAAGATGGAATTTATATCCCTTAGCCACAGATTCTCAGGGCCATAAGACAGCCTGTTCACAGCTATTCCCCTGGAGTACAGACAGCAATAGCAGTCACTGATGCTCCACAAGGCTAATCCAGAGGATATTGAAGTCCCAGAAGGGTTAATCCATTGATATCAGTGGTCAGTGGGTCAGAATACACACACATAGAGAGAACATATTTTTTTTTTTTTTTTTTTTTTACCTTTGGTGCTGCAGCAACATACTTCTCCGTGAATCATTGTGCATCCTTCCTACTTTGGTTTAATTCCCTGGGGAACACAACCTTGTCTTTGACCTGTAACCCAATGTTTCAGCTCTCTTGAACACCTTGCTACAGGGCAGGAGCCATGGCAAGGCACTTCGTCCAGCCCATTGCACCAGGCTGGATTTCAGCCTAATAGAAGATTTCACAGTAGCTGCACAGTATATAGCTCAAAAAGAGAAATTGGAGAGTTCCCGCTGAGTGGGAACTCATCTATCAGCAGCAGCAAAAGGCAGGAATATGCAAGCAAATAATCCATTTTAAAACTTAAATGATGCCATAAAATGAAAGAAATGCCAATTATTCTCAAGTGAGTCAAGATAGTTAAAGTACAACCTTTTATTGGACTAACAAATCGGTTAGAAATAATACACACAAGCTTTCAGGATGAAAATGTATTTTCTTCAGGTGCTGGCAGCTTTTAAATTGAGCTACGGTCCAATCCAACTTTTTCTTAAGGATCAATATGGCTCCAGACATTTTATTTTTTCTTTTTTATTTATTTTTTTATTTTTTGATCCAATAAGTTTTCTTTAAAGATGACCATTATTTTTATCTACTTAGAAAAAAATCAGGTTTCAAGTAAAGAATATATATTTTTTTTCACAAGCCCATAAAATTATGGCATTTTTTCTTTCTAGCTTCAACAGGAAAGGTAGCTTTAACAGAACTTTATTCTCTGTATAGTTCTGTTAAAAAATATACTTTAAGTTGGAGATGCTATTTTTCTTGACACAGGAACTTAATAGTATCTTGATTTAGCTATGTATTTAAATATGCATCTAAGCACAGATTAGTTTTCCTGAAATCATTCAAGACCATTCAAGTCAATACATATTATCTCAGCTCATTGGTTGAAGAATATAAATATTTTTTCTGCTCATTTTTTTCCTGTGGAGGTCCTTCAGAGAAACAAATTCAAAGTCCAATATTTACAAGATCTGTTACCTGAATGAAGATGTTTCAGAAAACAATAGTACAATACTCCAGGAGATTCATCTAACTCGCTTTCAGTGCTGTGGAGAATGAACTAAAAGAAGAGGAACCTAACAGCTTATATGTCTTGGGTTTTATGAGGCAGACTTAAGACCAGTCAGCACTGGTCTTACTGGTCTCAGATCTTATTAGACTACAGATTTTGTATAAGATGGATGCAAGGAATATTTTTGTCTCACTTCCCCTGTGCCTCAGTCAAGCCATCTGTAAAATGGGGATACAAATGTTATCACATTTCTTCGAAACATCTTGAAATCTGCAAATTAAAAAAAAAAAAAAAAAAAAAAAATCCCACATGAAAGCTTCAAAAGTACCTTTTTATGGGTTAGGTAATTGAAAAAAATAAAATTGCAAAATTTTCATTAACTGTTTTTGTCTATCCTTTTTCATCCATTTTATGAGATAGTCAAAACATTTCATCATTCAAAATACTCATCAGAAGTCATTTGCATTTTTTTCCAAAATATTTTCTGTTCCTTGTCTGTGTGCTGCAGATGTCAGCTCCAAGCAAGCTCTCACATGTGGTGGGTATCTGCCTGCAGTGGAAGGACAGGACAATCTCAACTATCCTACACACAGCGTTTCACCATTCTCCCCATATGTCACGGTATTACAACCAGTATAGTCAATTCTGTTTGATAGCTGAGCATATAATATGAAGTAAAAGAAAATTGGTTAGGTATGTTGGACCTCAGACAGTTAAGACTTAAATGTAAGTCAGAGAACTTCAAAATCAATGGGAGTTTTTACAAGGCAACAATTCAGGAAAAGAGTTCACAGTGCCAAGACAGCTGTGTACTGGTAAAAATCCTAGCCGCTTCTTTGGAATAAAGCATATACTGGAAATAATGCAATCAAGCAACTTCTCAAAATGAAAAATTACAGTAAAGCATCCTTAAAATAACAGAAGACTCTGCCAGCAATTCCAGCCTTGGTATCAGTAGTGTGCAAGATGCTGCATTTCTTCTGAGTAAGCTATTACTGTCAATTCCCAAGAAAAAGAATATTGACCAGCATTGGACTTTCCCAGTGTCATAATGTTCAGCCAACATAAACAGTTCAGATCGAGTCATTGTTTGTCTCATTTCCAAGACAGTTTTCCAACATATGCTAATTTGTTTAGAGAGAAGAATCACATAGAGGAGGATGCCTATTTAAGCTCAGTATCAATGATTTTCCCCAGGCACTTAGAAGGAAAATCTTGATGGTAGAAACTTGCAGTATTTTAAAAAACTACTAGAGAAAGACTGGCTCTGGAAAGGGAATCAAAGGGCTATTTTTTGGGCTGAAATGAGCTGGTTTTGACCTGGGTTTGGGATCAGAGCAGGGGGTGGGAGAAAGGAGACGCATCTTCATGTTCCTCAGTCTGCTTGTTCATTCTTGGGGGAATCTGTCACACCCCTGGGGATGCTCTGATCCCAGCCAGCTGGAACAGCCTTCCAACGAGTCCTGCCAGCCCTGACTGTGAGAATGTCCTGAGCCTTTTTCAGCCATGCTCTTGGCCTTCCACTCTTTATAGGGCAAGGAAAACATGGCACAGACCCAGCTCTGCTAGTTTTATACTGCACAAAGACACCTCTGTGAGTGAGGACTCTTGTTTTGGCTGCTTGGGACCATTTTACCCTCCTTGAAGGAGGGCTCTGCCCAAGTTCTTCTATTTTGCTACTGAACATTTCTTAAACTGTTAGAAAAAAAAATAATAATAATAATAGCCAGTATTTGGGGAGCCCAGAGAGAAGCAGAGTGGAGCAGAGTAAACCCTTCTTATCCTTGCTATGATTTTGAGCACAGGAGCTCTCTGCGCATCAGGCAGCACATCTCCACAGGGGTTGCAGAGATGAGTTAGGTGAGGATGAAAGGAAGATTCTATCTCCAGCTTTCTGTATATGCTACTGTGCAGATCAGATAACCCTGTCATAACTGAGAGGTGGTCCTTTCCAAGGGGCTGACTCTGTCTTGGTCTGTAAGGGGGAACTGTGCACCCCTGCACCGAGTGTACCATCTCTGTGTACACCACCACCTCCTAAACAACTCAGTACCTTCGCGGCCCCCCCCCCCCCCCCCCCCCAACATAATCTTTACACTGCTCTAATTCCAGCACCTATTTGGCCCTCGGCCCAGTGAAAGACTTGATCTCTTTCCAGAGCTGAGGCATACATTTACATACACTGAGATGTCTCTCTGCACGTATAAGACCTGCCATACAATTTTAGTACCTCTCCCTTCAGTGAGGTCATGGGTGTATGGGCACCCTGGAAAGAAAAAAAAAAAATGCTAACTATAAGGAGATGAAGTCAGATTTTTAAAGACATAAAGATGAAGATAGGTAACAAATAGTTTTCTAAGCTGCTTTAGCCCCTAATTTCAGATGGCTTCAAACAACTTTGAAAATTCGACTTCAGTAGCCTGATTTGATTTTGCTGACACAGAAATAAATATCAGTTGATTTCTGGAAGCACAAGTGAGCAAGGAGCACCCTCAGCAGCCTTTGACTTTGGATGATGTTCAGTGCCCCAGAAATTAGGTCACTCAGTGCTCAGGAGGGTCACTTAAAAATGCAGGCACAGAAAGAAGTGGGCAGTGTTTGCTGGGGTGACTTGGGAAACAAGAAATTAGTTCCTGGCCAAATTGGCCAGGACTGTTCCCAGGGGACAGGTTCTGTCCCAACACAGTCAATTGGACTTTGTCATTGACTCCCTGGAGTTAGTAGTTTTGCCCAGGACTTTTCTTGCTGCCAGACAGCTGTCAAATCCACTGGGCAATTTTTTTCTTTCTATTGAAATGCATAACATAGTGACGGGGTAGACAGTTATACCATTTGCAGAAGACAATGCTGAAGAAAAAATCTTTTTCTGCCTGTCCCTGGTATCTCACAGAACTGAATTTATTTTTCAGATACATAAATTCTCATCTTCTTTTTAGTTGCCAAGTCCTAAGGGCTGATAGGACTGAAAACAGCCTGAGAACTTGCCTGTCTTTATTCTCTTAGATTTGCCGACAACTTATCAAATAGATACAAACTACACTATTTAAGCATATAAGATCTCCTTTCAAGTCTTTCCAAGATCACAGGTCAATGAGAAGCCAAGAAACAAACTCGACTAGACTACAAGGCCTGAAAAACTAACAATATTGTTAACTTGGAAAATGGAAGTAAGCATTGTCAGGCAGGATCTTTTCCGTGAAGCCTTCCTCCAACACACTTCTGTACAAAAAAGCAGCCACAGGTGCTGCTGTGCTTTTGACACTTGTGCATGGAAGAGATAGCTAGTCCAGCTTTGAGCAGTCTCACTTGAATACTAAAAGCAATCTAGCCACAGCAGCATAGATCATAGGCTAGCTTATTTTGTTTCTCCCCAGCCCTCATGTCCCAGGTCTAACATTATTTTTCTTACAACTATAGAATTCCCCTTAATACATTTTTAATTAGCTCATTCATCCTCTGTGGTGTCATTACCACAAGTCCACTGCAGAGAAGGAATAAGAAGGGTCAAGCTGGACAAGTATGAATTACTTGCAGTGTTCTCATCACCTAATGAGTCCCGACACAAGATGAAATGGATGCATCCAAAAAGCCACTCTTCAGCCAGTGAGCACAATGCCAGGCAAACTATTTTCTAGACAGTTGAACTTGGCTATGGCCCACCAAGTTCAGATGCGATCGGAAGTCCATCATTCATGAATTTCCTCTCCCACTGTCTGCATTGGTAAAGATGTTACAATTTTCATGTTGTCTCCAGTAAACATTTTGATTCTGTCGACTTTTCCAGGTGAAATACTCATTGTTTTGGTTAAAAGACATTTAAGGAATTCTTAGATGACCATTTTGCAATGCCAACACATTCTGGGAAGCTTTTCTACTTCCCAGAGGAAGCAGGAGAATGCCACAGAAAATTCAGTATTTCTTCCTGCTATAGTTCTTGTGGGAGCATTTTTTTTAATAGTTGATGCTTTTATATGTCACAGAAATTTGTAAATTTGTCAGCTTTTTTCCAAGTTTTTCAGGCCATTTCCAGCTTTCCCACGAAAAGGAAAGAAGCCACCATAACAAAGTTGGAGAAAACCACAGCCCATCTCGTTGCTGGGGAAGAGGTACCAGGGCTTGGGTTTCACCTCTCCTCCCTTTGCCCTCTACTACCTCTATCCCATCCCCACCCCCAAGAGAAGGAAGATGGTTCTAGCTGCCCGAGGTAATAAAGTAAGGCCTGGGAGGAAATGTTGTCTTTTGGGAAAACGCAAAATTGTGTGACTGCATTAAAGTCAACACTATTTATCTTCACCTCTTGTCCTATGGGACGACAAAGGGACACAACTGTTAGACCCAGCCCCTCTGTGCAGCTGCAATGCAAAAAGGGCAGGGACTGGTACTTTCAAGTGTCAGACCTTTTGTGCCCAACTACTAGTTTATGAGGCTGATGTCAAGCATCTCACTCAATGAAGCCTTTGTCCTAGGTGTATAGGGCAGGACAGTGGAAAAACTACCCTGTCTTATATCCCAGGCTCATCCATCTTCAGCTCACCCGGTTGCTCCATTTTTTTTTTTTTTTCGGCTACCCGTTGTGTTGCTAGTAAGGATTCCCCCCTCCCGGGTTAATGTACTGGAAAATTGCTCTGCATGTTTATGTGGGGGTCCCTTCCAACTGAAAGAGAAAAGGAAAAAGGAAAAAAAAACTATTTGGAAAGAGGAATATTTTTCCCACTGAACTCACAGGGCAGACCCCAGCTTGTGGGTTCTGACCCTGATTAAGAGAATTTCAATGACCGGCTAGGAGGTTTATTGTGAAGTCTGGTAGAATGCACTTCCGAATGAAATTTTTTATTATTTATAATCACAAAGGTGGATTTGAATGGTGTACATTCCTCTCCTTCACTAGTCTCCTCACTCTGAGACCCCAACTTTAAACCACCCCAGATCCCTAGATCCAGTTTGCTTCAGTTCTTCTCCAGGTCCTGGGCCTCAGCCAGGTTCTTTCCTTTGTACCAGTCACTCTTTGTCTTTTATACAGTTAAAAACTGGATTGCACAATACAAATTTAGCTGCTGTTGACTTTGGACCCAAGGACAGGGCAACACAAGTGATAGCACAATATGAGATAATTTGTAGCTGCTGCTGGATAAAAATAGCCAAAATACACACCTAAAAACAAAAAGTTTCCAGTGTTGAAGCTATTTTTAGCCAAAATAAAACTTTACATGGTCTCTGGGGTTTGAGCTGTGACTAAATATGGACAGAAGTGGAATACCACAAGTGTGACAAACAGTGTCTGTAAACAAGCTACAAATCAGCAGTTCTATTTTCCCAGGTCCAGAAGAACACCTACTTGCTGTACGTTCATAGATACTCAGTCATCAGTTGAGCATCAGTTCTAAAGTTAGGTATTAAAAGGAACTTCCTAATTAATTTAAAAAGCCAGTGAGTTGTTGTCTAGTGAGATCAACATGAGAACAAAGCCTCCAATCTTGTCGAAGCTTCTGGGACACAGAAAAATATCCACAACTGTTTCTTCATCCTGCTTTCAGCAAAACTGTGCCCTGTTACCCAAGCTCCTTCTAGTTAGTAGGAATAGCAAAAGGTTCTGGGATTATAGTTCATAAAATGATGTCATTTCTAGTTATTGCTTCTCAAAATGAATTTCAAATACAGCTGTGTGGGGACATTAACTCCTACTGTGTATAATAAGGAATTTCCATATGTGGAGTTTTCTGATATAGCCAGTAGTCACAAAATCTACCACAGAAGTTTGTGAGGTCCTACCCTTTTTGTAAGCTTCTGATTACATCTTGGCATTAGCTCTTCCTTTACTAAATATAGATGCAGACAGGGACCAGGAATCCTTCTCCAGACGCTCATGACTGATGGTGGGCTCAGGCCAGGGGGTGGACTGAGCCTCACCTCCCAGAGCAGCAGTTTCCACCCTTCCCATTCTCCTTGCTAGGAGTCAAGTGACGTCAAACACCTTGTGACCTCAATCCTGGACAGACCGTCGGCATGGTTGACCTGTTTATTTGGGTAGAGCATAAAAGAATTTCAGCAAAACTGACAAACCAGACTCAGATAAGGGGAAACCTTCAAGTCAAACACAAACGTTAATATGAACACCCCTAATCTCCCAGTTTGTCCCTTTCCATAGGCAAAGGTCAGGAACATTTGGTCCCCACAGACCCTTAACAAGCAGATGTTACTGTAACATGCCCAGGGAATCAAGCATAAATACGACCCCTGACCCCAGTTGTCAGCTGATCCGCTGAGACTCTTAGAAATATACTCTTAACTTTTATAAATTCCCACTTTTTCCCACCATCCCACTCCATTCTTTCAGTCCCCTCTCCCTTGTGTCCCCAGGACCCGTAGCTGCCGAGCGGCGCTTGCACAGTTGCTCCCAGTCTGACCCCTCTCTTCACCCGGGTCAAAGGCCCTAGACCCAGGGCAAGGCTCTTTTCTTGCTAAAGGCCAGCTGATGAATCATTCCCAACTTGAAGGGAACAGAGGAGAGGGGAGGAGTCTGTCTCTCAAAAGGCCCTCAAACAACTGTGGCCTATATATCAGCATTTACACTATTCTGACACTCTCCAAAATTCACTTTTCTCTCTGGGAACAACAACAAAAAGTGAAGGGGGTAGGGCTGGAGGGGCGCTCCCCAGCCAGCCCAGGGAAAAGCCCAGTCCTCATGGCAGCGCAGGGCTGCTGAGCAGAGCATCACCCTTGCTTTCTTTGTTTATTTGTTTGGAGATGCAAATGTGAGCCTCGCTCAGTTCAGAAAACACTCCTGTTGAATGAGAGGAAGGAAAAGAGGGCTTCCAGGGAAAGTTTGGATGAGCTGCAACAGGCAGCTAAGGTCCAGGTGCTGTTGGATGGGGCAGCTTTGCCCAGCAGTGTGAGCTGTCAGTGTTTCTCAGCACTCGCAAGACAGCTCCTTCTCCTTCCGCTCAGCCCCATGTGGTGTTTGATTTTTGCCTTTAACATCTTACCTCTCCTTCTGCCAGATGATGCACTGCAGACCTGCAGAGTTCATCTGCAGAAAAATGTTTCGGTTCTGGACTATGTCACCCTGTCTACCGAGGAGGGACTGTCTCATTCTAAATTAGCTGCAGGAATTGCAAAAACCAAACCCAGACACCTTCCAGCTCTGCTGAGACGTTGCTTCGGCTTTCAGTGGATCCACCTCAGCATGTGTGACTCAGGCCCGCCGGCATCTGGAGACCGCAGGCAGAGGGATGCGTAACGCTCCCTAGACGTTGTTTATTGTTGTTTGATTCCCTTCACCTTTATAAAATCTCAAAGACATTTTTGGCATCACACCAGCCTTTGATTTGAAGTGGGGATTTCCCTGCCTCTGGTACAGTTCACGTTCCCTCTCCGGACACTGTTAACAGGAGATGACTTATCCTTGACTAGCATGGATGCTGGGACAGATGTGGCCACGGGCTGCACCAAAATCCCCATGCCTCCACTGCACCTTGGCAGTGGCCATCCCACTCTGCTGCCTGCTCAGCTGGCCTCCTGCTCACTCTCAACCAATTATGTGATTCTAACACCACATAGAATAACATTGGTCTGCCATTATTAGCACCAGAAAGATTTAAACTGTTAGCTTTCCTTCTTCAAACACAGGTCCTAGTCCCAAGACAGGGAGGGAAGGGAGAGTCTCTCTGTTCCCAGTTCAGTTTCGGATTTTGCTCAGCCCCATTTTCTTTCTTTCTTTTTTTTTTTTTTTTTTTTAAATACATGTCATTATTTGCTCTGCAGCTATTCTTGCTATTCTTTTTTAAAAGCTTTTTTGTGCAAGGTGATCACTTTAGTATGCTAGAAATGTTACACAGAAATATCACATAGAGCATTATCCAGATCCCCTTCCTGAAATAGGGCTTGCATGTGTTAATAAGTAGTTTCAAATATTCTCTGCCATGCTTTTGATTACCTCCTGTCTGAGTTATGGATGTGATACCATCTCGGATGTTTCTTTACTTTCTGAAGTAGAATCCTGTATTTGGTTTTGGTCTCTTTATTCACACAGATGCCATCATGGCTTCCTGTTCTTCAAGGTAGAAGCACTCTTTTAGTCCACTCTATGTACGAGTTTTACCGGCTTGCTGGATGTCAGTGGTAATATGGGGCCTGATTGCAATAAACCATCATTTACAAGACTTCTTGCTCACATTGCAGAAGGTTTGACTGTTTTATTTTTTTTATCCGTGTACTTGTGTATTAGGGCAGGAGGTTGGAGAAGGGATGTGACCAGCATGCCTTGAATGGAGCTGAAATTTAAAAATACACATCAGTGTGGCTGCTGATGTATTCAGTAAAGCACAGTCTTGATTTAAAAGTGTATCTTGCGAGGACAAGTAAGAAGTGTGCTTTTCTTCACACAGAGACATTGCATCCTGGTTCCAGAAAAGTCAGTGAGAATTTTGCCATTAACTTTAAATGGAACTAAGGCTTCACCTCAAAGCTTTTAATCAAAAAGTGTGAGCTTGCATGTTCCAACAATCCCTTCAGATCTTAGTCAAGACAAAATCTATGACTGGCAAGGAAGAGAGACCTTATTTGAAAGCCCTTCATCCAATCTCCTGGTTACTGGAGAGAAGTCTTATTTGGATGACTGCAATCCCCAGTTCATTTTCTGGTAGTTTGAATTTGAAATCTTTGTTCCAAAGTGGAAATGAATTTTCCCGAGTCTCATCAGCCCTCCAGGGGCATTTTAGCATATTATAAAATCTTCAGATGATCCAGTAGGACTTTCTTTCCTGGGACTGGCTTAGCCTCTGCTGTGTCCAGCCTGTGATGTCATGTAGAAATCAT
The DNA here is from genome assembly GCF_011077185.1 of Oxyura jamaicensis. Classification (NCBI taxonomy): domain Eukaryota; kingdom Metazoa; phylum Chordata; class Aves; order Anseriformes; family Anatidae; genus Oxyura; species Oxyura jamaicensis. Next base: position 16,558,132 of record NC_048902.1, read on the forward strand.
GCACACAGCTATAATGGAGAGAGAATCCACAGAAGTACCCACAACATTTCTGTACACATAACTCACAATTTAGACCAAGACAGGAAATGGTTTTCCCCTCCTGTGTGTACATTTGACATTTAAAAAAAATGTTCCTATCTCAAATCAAGATGAAAATAAAAAAAAAAATCCAATATTTTTAGACACCAAAATTCTACATGTGCACCAAAGAGGATTAGACTGCTTGAAGCATTTTCTTTCCAAACAGTTGCATTTCTTCCCTAACTCTATTTTCTTTCACAGAAGTTCCTCTTAACTTACATTGCAAACAAAACAACAGATTTTGGTCCAAGCAATGGAAGAATTTTGAGAAAGTGTTGAAGTGGAATTGTTTATCAGTTTCATCAGTCCTTTTCTTTGCATAGTTTGGCATCTCAGAGAAAAAGAGCTGTTGAACAGAAGAGGATTTGCTGACAAACTTCCAATCACCTCCACTGCCATTGCATTACTTAGATTCAGAAGTACATCTAAGTACTTTTCCTTCTACTGTATACATATGAACCTGTAGGGAACTTGATGAAAAACTGGGACATTTGTCCTAGATGACTCCCTGTAGCAAATTCAGGAAAGTCACTCTCTTTTTCCAGAGCTTGCAAGACAATCCTCTGTGTACCTCTTCCTTCAAATACCCACATGGCACAGTCCTGCTGTCTGCCACGTCCCACCGCACTAACTGAAGAGACGGGCTACCTGGTAAATAATATGAAACACACAAGGCAGCATGACACTAAGTTGTGGGGAAAACATTGTTTGTGAACACTGCCTGATAAATGATCTACAAATTTGCTCCCTCTGACAAAGACAGTGTGAGCCACAACTTTGAGAATTATCCCCAGGCCAATAGACTGAGTGCATCAGATTCTCTATGGATGACAATTTAAACCAGCTGAGGTACACATCCTGTGGATTCTCCCCATATCACAAATCAGTCTTTGGAAATCAGATTCCTCCCATTGGTGTTATTTTTTACCATAACATGATTTCAAACTTTGCGCCTCTTTTTTCTTTGGTGTCCTTTTTCATCACAGTCCCAACATCTCATTTATTTATTTTGCCAAACTCTCATGCCTAGCTCACTTTTATTAACAGACAAACCATTAAATCAGATTGAACAAAGCTGGTAAAGAACTACAAATATTATTTTTCTATAGATTAAAAAATAAATGTGGGAAAATAAAATCTGCTTGTATTTCTAGTTTCCAAGTTTCTGCAGACTTATGGAGTTTTCTCCCATCTACCATTACTTACCCTTTTTTGGATATCTAACTTCGGTTGCTACCATGCTACACAAATAGCAGGGGTTAAGGGTGAGGGCAGAAGCCTAACAGGTGAAAGACTGAATAAGTTTTAAGAAAAACAAGAGTTTTCAAGGAAGAATCTTACCAGGTTTGGGAACTCTCAATTACTCACATGTAGTTGTCCCCTGCTTACGTGACCAGGTCAGTGCTATTATATTTTTGACAATCATGCATTTTTTCTTCCATTGGGTTTCTAATTTTATCCTTGTCCTTGTAAAACTTTATCTTTTTAGTTAAGCATATTACTTAGCCCTTTTCTTGTTTAGTTGTGTGTTCTTTATTTTTTAATCTCTTTCCCTTTATTTTCTATATACGTCTGACAGCTAAAAGTGTAGGTACTTGGGACCACGAAATATCTAGCATATTGATGCCCCACTTCAACCAGGCTGGGAGATGCTACAATAGAACAGAGCACACTGGTGTTTCTGATCCTTATGCCCTTGGGGAAACAAACAAACAAACAAACAAACAAATAAATAATCTTCCCTTACATTCAACATTTGGATTGGTTTTAAACTCAATTCCAATAGATAAATAAATAAATAATATTTCTGCTTTTTGTATATGTTAACTGTGAGAAAATGCCATCACTTTCTTTCTAAACAAGGAGCAATTTTGTCTTCTGCATGGCTCTTTGTTGTTGTATGTCTTCTTATTTTCTAATAAAATGGAAAAAAGATTAATTCCCAACTATAAAGGATATGGTAGTGTTCTGAATTATTTCTGTAACTATTACAGATCCTACAGCTGACCTAGTTAGGCTTTCTTTTATTATTATTCAATGGCATGAAGCAATTGAATGAAAGCTAAACAAAGATAAAGTTAAGGTAACACCAGCAAAGTACAGAAAGTTTCCCAAAGGGACGTCATAAAGTTCAGAAAAAGAAAATGGTTCCACATATACCAGCAAGATCAGGGGTATTTCTTTGTTCTCTAGAGCCAGGACTATTGTCAAGGAGATATTTATCTGTTTAAGTCCTTTGCCTAGAAAGACAGGAGTGATGAAGCAATAGTGGTTGAAGACAGATAGACACTGATGTAATGATGTTTGCAGATGCTTTTGGTTCCAAGAAATACAAGGAAGATTTCCATGTGTGGACCTCCCTTTTTCATTTTGTTTTCCCTGATTACCTGCTCATTAGTCAATAATCATACTTAGACTCCTACAAGAGACTGAGCTAGTTTGGCTGTTGCTAACGACTATGGTGAGCTAATGGTGCTCAAACCTAATGACCAAATAAAAAATCTCCTACATGAGTACAGAGCTTGGAACCCTGAAAAACTGTCAAGGCATGTCAAACATGAACATCCATTCACTGGAGCACCAGCAGTGAATGTCTTGGCTTTGCTAAAAAGTTAGTTCTGACCCTGCAGCAGAAGACGTGGGGGTCCCCTTGGTCTGGAAGGTGGCACTTGAGAAAGATTACTTGCTTTTCTCCCTCCCCCCCCCCCCCCCCCCCCGCTTTTCCTTCCTTCCTTTCTTTCCTTCTTTTCTTCCATCCTTCTTTCTTTCCTCCCTTCTTTCCTTTCTCTGTCCCCCCTTCCCTCCCACCCTCCACCTCTCTCTCCTTCTCCCCCTCCTTCCTTCCCTCCCTCCCCCCCTCCTCTCCTTCCTCTCCTTTTTCTTTTTTTTTTTTTTGTTTGTTTGTTTCCAGTTATTTGCTAAAGCTTTGTTTTTACAGTAGCTGAAAAGCAAACATTCACAGGATAAGAAAACTTTCTTGTGCCGCAGAACAACATTACCATGGAGGAACAACAGCTTAAACTGTGCTTCTCCGTGTTCAGGATATGTTCTTTGACCATAGACCATTCATCATGCATTGCAGCTATTGCCAGTGGTTAGACCACAGACATCCAATTGCTCAGAATTAGCTCCATGACATTCTCTGGTTAAGTTAGTGCACATGGCAAAATACATCATATACTTATGGTTAAACTCTAATTGCAACTCTCAGAAAGACCTTTCTGCACGACTTCTTCGTGCTTTCTCCTACAGTCAGCTACTAGCTTGTCCTTTAAGCATGTGAATATACTAGTTTCCAGCATCTTTTTTCCCCGTCTGATAGAATTAGAAATATAAGTACTTGGAACAACCAGAGGAATAGGCTCAGCCCTAATGGAAATGTAAGGGCTGGAGAGCTGTGGTCATGTTACAGGACAGACAGTGCATGCTGTTTTGACTGATCCTAGGGTGGAAGGGCCACATACACTTAAGCTACCTTTGCCCTACTAGTAAATTTGAAGCTGATCATTGCAAACACCGGAACCCTCCCTCAAGGCTATAAGAAACACCTCCATTATGTTAAAGACAGATGAATCTTTTTTTATGAATCCTACAATAAACACTCCTGTGGTAATGGATTATTTTTCATATCGGAAGGTGTGTGCACAGAAGGCAGTGAACTCACTTCTAAACCGTAGAAATAATTGTGCATTAGCTGCAGTGGTTTCATCAGTATTAATCCCCTTTACAACAGTGGAATCCTCATCACAGCATCCCTGTATGAAACCAGCCCATGACATGCTTTGTGCTCCAGGAAAGCTGGTCTTCAGTCAGACACTGGACTAAAAATTCCAAATTTTTCAATATAACCCCGGTATGGCATGAGGGTCTGTATGCACAATTATAATTAAAGAAAAAGAAAGAAAAAAAAAAAAAAAAAAGCATAAATATCCTCAGTACCCTGTTTGGAAATCAAGCACAGATCCTAATAATAACTAAGTTGGACTACATGGAGAAAGAAGAATATGGGAAGGGATGTGAAGAGGGGAGTAAGGGAGAAATCTGAACACTTTATGTTTCACATTCTAAAGACTAGATCTAAAAGACTAGATTCAGCTCTGGTGAGGGAAACTATGTTGCACCAGACAAGAATTTGGCCAAGAGTTGTGGTGTGGTGTGTGTGGTTTTTTGTGTTTTTTTTTTTTCAATTTCTAAATGGCTAAAACTATCCCATATGCTGCAAAGGGTCAACAGAAGCCATATTCATGTATTTTCAGTTTCACTCAAGCATAAATATTCATTGCACCACCTTTTTTCCGTTAAGTGAAATTTCAGGTACGTGAAATTACCTTGCTTCACAAAATTCCCTTACTTTCACAACACTAATTATAAGTAATTACTTGCACTGTTCCTTTAAGAATAAGAACATTATCAGCCAGCCCACCTCAGGGAATAAATATGCATCTCACTGATGAAATTTGCACACAATACAGGTCAGGTAGTTAATGAAGCCATAAACCATAATATGTCTGAGGCACTAAACATCACCTTATTCATTTGGCCTTGGTGTTTAAGAGAGCAAGAGATGTTTATTGCCATGAGACACCCTCCTCGCCTTTAGGATCACCATTCATAGCCAGCTCTTTGTAAATAAACATATAACCTTTGCAATGGTAATTTAAGACTGTGCAGTAAAGAAGATGCAGTGAGTGCATGGAGAGTGGAAGAGAAGATAAAAAACCTCATGAATAAAGTCGAAGGCTGCAGGCTAAGGTGTTTATTAAGTCCCAAGCTGTTTTTTTCCTCCACTTTTCCTCTCTACTGAAATAAAAACAATGATTGCTATGATGCTCTAAAATTAGAGCACATTTGTCGTTTTTAAAAGCAGCTAACAACTGAACTTCAACTGTGCAACAGCATAATAGGTGTAGAAAATAGGTCTGCCCTAGGCCTAGCCTCTTCTGTTGTGTAATCAGCCAGTGAGAAAGCAGGAGATCAGCACAGATAATGTCAGTTTTCCACTCCAGAGTGGTGGAGGTATAAAAGGTATACATTAAAATGCATCAATGAAATACTGCAATCCACCAGGCTGACTTCCTGGGACAGAGCATCACACACAACTGGTTAACTTTCCAGCTACAGTGCCGTATCTTTAATACGTGTCACAAACAAAATCCCACACTAAAATGAATAAAACCCTGAATCATAAAAAGAAGACTTTACATTTCAGCCCCAGGATCTCAAAGCTTGTTGCAAGGAGGCATGAATTAAACCTCCTGATGCCCTGAAAGGTAGTGAAAGAAGATAACTCTGTCTGTTTTATGGCTAGGAAACCGATACACAGGGCCCTGACCAAGGTCACATAGCAACTATGAGACAGATAATAGTTAGATCTCCTGATTTTTGCTCCTGTGTTTATTCCTCTCTTCTCATGCCCTGCCTTTAGTCTGAAAAATGGTGTCATAGCTTTCTCAAAAACTCTCATAATTCTCATTAATCACTCTCCACTATTTCTACATCAGAAAAGGCAATGGTCTCCATGTTCACATGCCAGAGGGGTTCAACAAATACTGCAAATCATGTTTTACCTGTGATCACCAAATCATGATGAAATCACATGCCTTCTAGGTCTTACTAAACAATCTGCAAAGAGCAGGGCTTATCTTTTAACTCACAAACCACAAAAATACCGGCCCCATCACTGTATTGTCTGAAAAAAAGCATGCAAACACACAAACATGCACTATTTGCGGCTCTTAATTGCTTATTGCTATCTGTGATGGAAGGATTGTTTGATCTTTGGGGATGTTGAGATGTTTAGAGATGATGGATTCTAAAATGCAATCAGCTTGTTTAATCACAAGGGCTTTTAAACTACCTTTATTTCCCCCAATTACTATTTTTGTTACAAGTTCACTTTTCATGACAACTTAGACAACCCTCAGGGATGCTCTTTTTAAAGTGCTTGGATCCTAAGACCCTTAAAAATCAGCTGATGACAAATACCATGGATAGTCTGTCACTCCTTACTCTTCATCTAGCTATGCTAAGCTCCAGGAGGTCTATCGTTGTCATTTCTACAACAGCACATGAATCTGAGATTGCAATACCATGGAATCTTGCAAGTGACATATTGAGAAAAATCACTAACTGCTATGTATTAGCATCAGAGAGTAAACAGCCGGGGTATTCCAGAGAATTTGTGCTAATCTCATCATTTTCAAATATTCATGCCGTTTACATTCGTACCTCCAGAGGACTTCTACAACCTACTGCATCCACAGAAGCCAGTGGATATAGGTTAAAGTATGAATTCACTCTGCTGTGACTGGCTGCTAACAAGGAAAGTGGGTAGATCCAATAATAAATACACTATAATGACATAGTAAAAGTTTGGGAAATTGCAGGAGTCATGTTTCTCATTCAGAAGCAAACTTAAAATAAACTTGAAAGCCTGCAAACATCACAATTTTCATCTGATGAAAAAGTCCCGACTGAACAGCTTAGTGAAATGACTTTGCAAGAGTATATGAAAGACATACCACAGGCAAATTGAGATACAAAGTTTGGGTTTTTGATCCCAGAGAGAGAGAATAATGTGTCCCTCCATTTATCCATGAACTCTGCAGCTGGCAGGGGCTGCTTTCTGTTAGTAATTACCGTGAACAGATGAGGGAAGATTTTTTTTTCCCTTTTATTTTGACCTGCAGTTAAAGAAAATTTGCTTGTTTTATTTTAGGTTTAAAAATGATGAGGCAGCATCAACCTGTGTTTCACCCCAGAGCTGTTGATTTTCCCGTCTTCTCCCCCTCCCTTCCTTTCTTTCTCCCCCCAACCCCCCAGCATCTTAATTTATTTCAGACTATGAGTGTGCAGATTCCCAATTTAGTGAGAAATGCTTGCTGCCAAGGCCCTTCAGGGGCTTTCTCTGCAGTTTATTTTCTTAACTACAAGCTTCAGGTTGTTTTGTGTATGTGAGTGGTGGGGAAGGAGGGAGGGGACTGCATTCCTTCCACCAAATTTACAGCATGAAACGTTCAGATTTGCTTTTAGCCAAGTCTTGTCCTTCCTTGTCCTGCTCTACATTTTGTTGCTGCCTTCCTTCAGCAAACACCCAGCCTTGGTGACCCACAGATTAGAAGTATTAGACACATTTCTTGACGAAACGGTTATTTCCCACCGCTCCCTCTTCCCTGTGTGAGATAACTGCTCACAGGAGTGTGACAGGGCAACAGTGAGCTCAGGCCAGGCTTCTCACAGAGGCACTGGGAACACCTCTGGTGGGGTGAATTCTCCTCCCCTTGAAGGTGGAACACAATGGGAGGAGCCTTGCCTAGGCCCTTGTGGGCCGGGACCACAGGCACAGCCGAAGGAGCTCTCTGAAAATGTTGAAAAAAAAAAAAAAATACTGCTTTTTAGCACCACCTGAAGAACGTCTCAGTCTTCTGGACTTGCCCCGTTTTTCCTGTTGGGAATTTAGTCAAGGCAAAAATAATGAAAAATCTGGCCAGTGAGCCGAGGCTTCTGAACCACCTGGCTGGAGCTCGGCTCCACCAGGCCGTGGGGTGGCCCTGACAGGGAGCCGCAGGGTGAACCCACCGCAGGCCGCGGCTGTGCCGGCAGCAGGCCGCAGTGGCACCCGCCATGTGCGCCCCATTAGGCCTGAGGATTTCCCGGGCGGAAACGCAAGAGGCCTTGCCTCGCTCCAAGTTTTAAAAAATCTTGGTTGCTGTTCAAGTGGGAGTAAAGCCAAACGGATAACAAAAAACAAACCTGTTTCCTGCGCGCTGGAAAGCCTGTGTTGTGGTCGGTTGTGGCAGCCTGCTGCCTTCCAGCCAGGGCGACAACACTGGAGGGGGACAAAGAGCCTCCTTGGTGCTGGTCTAATGTGAGGAGAGAGCTTCCAAAGCTTCTCCTCTCTGTATTGCCTCCTCCACAGCCCACCTCAGCAGCCCATATTTTTGGATTTGCTCAACTTCTAGGGTCCTCAGCAGCATGTCCCTCTTGACTGGGACATGGAAGAGGGGAAAAGCAAAGCAGCCTGTCACAAAAATAGATGTGGCTCCAACACCACACATTGGTTTCAAACACTTGACCCAAACCCAGATCAATCCTTAGAGGAGTATGCACATTAGAAACAAGAAGCATATGCAGGAAACCCCAGAATGTTATTGACAGTCGTTGAGCAATAATAATAATACAAGGTTCATTTCACTGAGGAAATTATTTAATTTAAGCTCTTCACTCAGCTCCAAACACAGGACAGCAATATAAAAAAAGAATACGAAAGTACTTTTACTTTTGTAAAAAAATAATCCTGGGCAGGTTTTCTTTAGGGAAAGCAAAGCTTCCCTCCCATTAGCCCATTTCCTTCAATTCCACAGTGCGATTGTGTGTTGGGAATATACCCAAATTTATTTTTATGCAGATTACAGTACTCTCATATTTCCTAAATACAGTTTCATAGTTGATTTCCTTTGCCCATGCTAACTGAAAACTGTTGAACATATGCCTCACAACCAGCTATTGTCAGGCTTGGCCTAGCTTTGGGACTCTTCTTGTGTATTTTTTTGGGAGGGGGGTGGTGGTAATGGTTGTTGCAGGAACTTTATGACATTCTGTTTAAACTGATGAGTTTAAAAGTTTTATAAGAGATTTTTTCACATTTCCAAAGAGTTCTGTGCACAGTGGGCTTTTAGTTATGCTTTTCACTTAGTTCCTTTCTGTTACTTGTATGTCCCATGATATCCTAATATTTCAGATGACTGCAAGGTATATTTTATTCTATTCCTGGTTCCAAATAGTTGTGGTCAAAAATAAAAGGGATTTTTATGGGACTAATCTAGAAGCTGTCTCTAAGGCTACCAGCTCCTAAGGATGCTGTTTTCAGGGCAGCACCTGGCCACTGTGCTGGTCCAGACTGTTCCTATAAGGTAGCTTCCTCCACTGCAGGGGATATATAGGTGAGCAGGTGAAGCAGTGGAAGAGTTAAACCAAAACAGCACTGAGGCAAGAATCACCAATGACAATCCACCTTTGCTTTGTCTCCTTTGTGCCCAGCAGCACTGTCACCACCCTAAGACTAAGTGTCACAGGACTCTGGTAAGAGGTCCTGCAAGATGTGGTCTCCATGTATATACATGCACCCACCCACAACCTCACAGACACACATAGGGAAAAGTTAGGAGAAACTGTGTCGGAGGGAAGAGGAGACAGAGAACAGATCATGCTAAAGAAGAGAAAATTCTAGTCCAGAAGAATAGAGGGACCAGATCAAACAAAGACAAAAAAAAAAAAAAAAAAAAAAAAAAAAAAACAGTCGTGCCATCTGCAAGTTCTTTGTGGTCAAGTCATGGAACAGTGGGACACAAAACAGGAGAGAGATGAGAGAAAGAGTGATTTTCTGCATTTGTTCCCCTCCTTCTAGCTCAATGTATATTGGATCAGTTCACCCAGTTTTTCTAACTCAGGGAACAGATGGTGTCATATTTGAATATAAAATGAGTTTTCATTTGCTTTGCCATAAAAGAAAAAGAAAAAAAGAAAAAAAAAAAAAACACAAACAAGGAAAAAAAAAAAAAAAAGGCTCACCCAAAAATGATGCTATAGTTTTTTTACAGACCTGTGGTCTCAGTTACAAGCTGAGCTTGTTTCAGTTCCCGGATCTAATTTGTGGTCTATTATGGTCCTTTTATGCCTGCAGATGTACAAAATGAAAAAAGTCCCTTCTACAAATGGAAATACTTTTCTACTTAGACAATGTTCATGTTTTGGGGAAAAGTGAAAAACTGTTTAACCACATTTGGCAGCAAAATTCCAACTGTACAGGCACAGAATTTGCTGTTGTTGCTCTGTGCTGTGTAGCTTTGAATTCAATTAGAATTCAAACCCACTCCTTTTTTAAGGTTCCGTTATGTTATAGGAAACAGCTTCCGAAATGAACACTTTTCTCATGGTACATTTTGTCAGGTCCTGTGAGAAGGTCTAAGAAATCACAGAAGAGAAGCTCTTCATATAGCAATCCCAGGGAAAAAGATGAAGATTCAAGCAATACCAGATTGAACAAAATGGGATTTAAGAGATGAATGGGCTGCGGCTGCCGTTCTTCTTTTCTAAGGCATGAGTTTTATCCCTGAAGAGCTAAAATAAGGGATCTGATTAACCACTCCAGTTGTATGCCAGTGCGACATCATAATGTCATCGCAGTAATCAGTGGAGTTAGGCAGTCATAAAAATAAACTCATGTAGCAACAGAGGAAGCCAACAGGTCAGATGAACAATCAAGACCTTTTTCTGAGTCTATCTGCAGTCTTTCACTTGCATCACTTTTCCCCTGCTACGATGCTTATAAAAGTTTTGGGCTGTTTGCAGGTGCCAAAATATTCTCAGAATAAATTTGCACTGAATTTAAGACAAGCTGACTGAAGACCTCTCCTGAGTCCCTTATTTTCTCAAATTCCACAATTACGATGTTATTGTAAGTAGAACCTTTTTTTCCTCTTTAATTTACACTCTGCTGGCTTACATATTACCCTCCAGCATATCTATAAAAGACTTTGGTTGCTGAGGTGGGGCAGGAATTGAGTGGTTTAGGATTTGGTAAAGGGATTAAGGAGTCTTTCATTTCTAGGTCACTAGTTCAAGACTGTCATGACTGTAGGCTGTCTACTGACCTGTGTTAAATATATTAGTGGATGTTGCTTATTCCCTATCAAAAAATCACCACCACATTTGGCATTGATTTGACTCTATAACAAAGTAGCATTGGTATGCATTAATCAGAAATGGGAGTACGTTGCAAAACTCAGATCAGGATGTGAAATTTCCCAAGGTTTGAGAATTGATGTGTTTGCGGTTCTGGATTGACTTCTCAAAGCAAAAAGTCAGGCAGTGAAATGTGGGTTTCAAATTGTCTAGTAATTTAGAGATGTTAAGAGACAAGTCCTACTTTTAATTTTACCATGTGGCTTCGTAATGCAAGGGTTTTTTTTTCTCTATATTGTAAAATTGTAAAAAAGCTCCCAGTAAAATCCCTTTTTTCTTATTTAGCTTCCAGAGATCCCTAAAGGCAGAAAGAAAGGAAAACATAGAAATTAGGAGATTATTAATGACTCAATCATCTATGAATCTCAGAGGTAAAGGGAGCCATTATCACTTCTGGTATATTTTAGCTAAACATTGGAAAAAATATCAGGAGTTTGAAGCTTTGAGCTCATTCAAATTAAAAGAAGTATGATATTCCCCAAAGAAATTCAAAGATTAGGCCTTCAAATAGGGTATTTTCAATAGGTAGGGATGCTCCCCTTCCTTCTCTTGTCTCATGCAGACACCACACTCTTCAACAAGCTCTTTGACTTTAATGGGATGCTATTTGCTGATTTGGAGTCTCAGTCCCAGCAGCGAGTTCATAATAAGAGTCAGCTGAAGAAAGACTTCCTTCCAATAACTGCTCGTTTTAAACCATCAAGCTGCACATTGCTTCTGCCAGCTCTCAGAAATATGTCAAATCAAGTAAAAATTCAAAAAGCAGAAAATTCATTGAAAGTACGAACTCAGCTCAAGTGTTAAAATGCAGCATTATCTCTGGTTGGGAGGCAGCTTTCATAAACAGCACAGAAAAGCAATCAAATTAGAAGATAAATACAACCTGGAAACAGCAGGAAAAGTTATACTGAACATAAATCTGCTTGTGATAATTTTAATTAAAACTGAATGTGATACAGTGTTCAATATGATATTTCCTTCATTCCCGTTTATTATTGGAATTACAATTATATATGCTGCTCAGCTGTAGGCCTCCACCACCAAGTCGAAGGGAGTTCAGATACAGTGAGGCCAAAATAAAGGCTAGAAAAAAGTTGGCAAGCAAAACATATTACTAAAAAAAAAAAAAAAAAAAAAAAAAAAAGGATGAAGCCCAGTTACTTTTGTAAGCTTTCACCTCTTGCACCCCTCTAGGATACTGTGGTGACCACATGTTCCATACCTGACCGTGTTTTGATTTGGGACCTATTAGCTCTGAGGAATTTTCTTGTTTGAAGTTTGAGAGGAAGCATGGGCCAGGTTTGCCTGAGCTACTGCCTCCCTCCCAACACAGTGTTTCTTGGTTTTGGCAACGGGCCTTCTCTTTTCCTTAATCTCCTTTTGTGACCAGGGGTGTCAAGGAGTTGCTCTCCTTCCCTCATCTCATTGTGGACTTGAGCCCTCAGTGAATAGAACCAGCTTCTGCTCTTACCCTACAACTCAGCAAGCAAAGGGCGAGGTCCATCCCTGAGGGGAGGCCCAGCTTCTCTGCATACTTGTAGGATGCTGCATCCCTTAGTCTCCATCAGCCCATGGATGCAACCAGAACACTGTCTTCCCACTTAAATATTTTTCCATGCCTAGAATAACTAGATTACCTAACCAGCGGCAGCACGAGGAAGAGAGCAGTTTTATGGTCTTGTGGGCGGCAAAGATTTCTAAATACCTTCCTGTTCTCTACTGGGAGGACATCAAAGATTTTGCCATTCCCCAAATGACTCCACAAACAAAACAAACCACTCTCCTCCCTGCTTCTTTAGGCATGTTTCATTCCAGGCCTACTAAGAGTGAGAGCATGCCACAGTGGTGTGAAGGCAAAGAACTAGGAGTTGAGAAATTGTGTGCCACACTTGAGTGGAATGCTTCAAGGTACAGCTTTATCTCTACCCTGATCTCCTTCCTTGAAATCACTTTGGCCAGCATTTTCATTGCTAGCTAATGAAAGCTAATTTCTATTGTCAACAAATTAGTGATCCCCTCTAAAATTTCCTTAGGTGGGAAATTTCCCATTCTGCCCAGTTATAACAGAGAAAAAAAAAAAAGTAAAAATAAAAAATAAGTAATATGGATATCTACAATACTTTGCATAGTCTTGATTCTGTATTCTCCAAAGTGGAACAGGGTGAGAATTTGATCCTACCTCCAGTTATGCTTACTGGGTATGGCTGTATTGTATCGTAAAGAGCCTTGAACAGATGACCTGTACCCCTGCATTGGCACACCTTGGCCTGGCTAAAGCTCTGCTCTGTTTAAAAATACCATAGCAATTCAGTAAACTGGATGGAGATATTCTCAGGTGGCTGGGTATTGGGTGTGTTCCCCCTTTATTTTTTTTCTCCCAGAATTAGCTATGAGGCAAAATATTTCAGGATTGTGAAGGCTGAAGAGAAAGGAAGATGTTTGACTGTTTATGAGAAACGCATTTCCCCTGTCTCACATGCCTCTGCTTCAAGAAATGGTATCATCGCAGGCTGGGGATATCTGCTTACAACTTCTGAAGGAGATCTTTAGTCATAATCTATCAAAGCTTTAAATGAACGTGAAACCAAGGAGACAAAATGAATAACTCACCCTAATGGAATAGCAGATGGTAAGATCTCACAGCACATCATGGTAGTGTTCCAGCATCCACTATATAATGTTTCTTTTTCCGAGTGAGAATAGTGCTCATTCTTGCTGTTTAATGTCTACAAGGTCTGGTAGAGACTAAATCATGATAAGAGCCACAGACGTTTTGGAAAGCCTGAAATTGGATAAGTGTCAGTCACTATCACCTCCATCAACCTTAACTTCCTTAGTCACAATGTAAACAGCTCTACGTAGTTTTATTTCATCATTTACTGAGAAGGGAAAAAAAATATATCCTAAACACTTCTGGACAGCAGCTGTGGGCAGAAAATATATAGGATGGCGAAGCTTGTGAAGAGTGCAAGAAAAACAGGGCTAGTTAAATATGTCTGAAGATTGGGAATCCCAGGGCATTCATGTGCTTCAGTTCAGAAAAGAGAGGGATGCTGCATTTCACAACAGAAAGTCTTAAAAATAAAATAAAATAAAAATAATTGCTTTGGGGACCCAAGTTAAAACACAGGTGTTTTGAGGGGAACATAAACATTTTTTCCTAAATGAGGCGTTGAGGGCTGGGAGAAGGGCAGTAAAATTAGTGGAATTACTGCCTGATTTTAACCAGATGATTGCTGCAGTTGGACACCAGTGAGGTTTCATTAGGGACTCTAATTTACAAGCCATTCACCACATTCCAGGGGAACACAGCAACTCCCCCTGCTCCTAAAGAATGCCAGTGCCAAGCTTTATGGCAGCAATGCCTGGCTACAGGCTCATTGGCTTTGGGGATTTTTTGTCATTGTTGTTATTGTTGGTTGTTTTTTTAAGGACAGCTTGACTGTAGCACTGCAGCCAAGCTTCTCAGGAAGGGAGAAAGAATCGCACTGCCTTAACTCAGGCAGGTAGTCACTGGAATCTGTGGTAAATCTCCCTTGGCATGGAGAACATATGGTCCTCCTAAGAGCTATCCTGATTTATACATAACGTGCAATCAGGTATATTACATCATTTCAGTGTTAGATACTAGTATATTCAAGATATAAAATGACCCTTTTCCTGGCCTTCCATTAGATCCTAAATTGTCGTTAAAGTACAGTCCTGAAAGCCTGAAGCAGGTGAGGTTTTGGCCTCATGTGACCTAGCTCAACATAAATTTGTCTGATCTTTATGGAGGCAAATGGCCTAATGAACACTGTGGATAGAGGAGATTTCCATGTAGCCGGCCCTTGGGATCTGGTATTACTTTCAGAGGTATGAGATTTCTGCCTCAACCCACCTGGCAAAGCAGCAATAATTTCTTTTCTTTAACAAAAACACACAGCTCTCCCACATTCCTCCTGTTCACCCTACTTAGTCATCTTCTGGACCTATCCACACCATATCAGTGTAGCTTTCCCAAGTACCCCTGAGTGTTATTCCACTGCCACAGTGCAAGTCACCAAAGCCAAAAGAAGGTAATGTGAATTCTTTCCTTGTTGCCTGGGTTCAGACCCCTCTTTGCAGAGGGTAAACTTCTTTTTGACATATCATTATTTTCTGCTTTTCTCCTATTCCTTCTTTCTATTGCTTTTTCTCACTGAATTTCACCTTTTCTATCAAAAGCTGCAAAGGTTCCTTTTTTTGTCCAATCAGCTTCCTTCTCTGTGCTGCTTGCAATTTTCCTTTACATTTTCAATACATCTGAGTTTCATTTTTCCCCAGTGACTGCTCTCTTGGCTAACCCACTCTCCAATTTTGGTAGGCTCACTGAGGTCCAGTGGCTATGGTTAATGTTTGCCTGCTGTTAATCCTAACCCTCACACCTAAATTATGATTAAAAATAGGGAACAGAATCCTGAAGCCAGAGGGGGGTTTGAGGCTGTAACCAAGTAGTTATAATATGTGCATGTTATACATTAACAAAGCCCACAAATGCAGGAAGTGAGGTTTCTTTTCAGTTGTAATATTTATCTCCTATTTTTTGAGGGCAGCCATGCTGGTCTACCACTGCCTCTCCTTTGCTCCTGTCAGATCTCACAAGTTCTGCTGGATTGGTTTAGATATGTATTTCAATGTAAAACCTCCTATTTAAAACCCAAAACATGATTTAGTAAATAATGTCCTTCCCCCGAAGCAAGAATGAACTAGCAGAGTAGGAACCATGCTGACGGAAGAGTATCCTTACATATAAGAAAGGAAAAGAGCAAGTCTTCCTGCATTAATTCATTCCTTGGGATCTTGTGTCCTACTTGAGAACCTCTAGAGAAATATTGTGCAATCCTCATCTTGAAAAAAAAAAAAAAATCACTTTCTTATATCCTGGCCTGCTTGAATCATTTAAATTATTCTTCAGTTTTTTTTCACTTGTTTTTAAATTACATAGGACTTATGTTGGTGCAGGTAATACTGAGCACCTTACCTACTTCCAAAGACACTGATTAAGATGTGGTTTTTAGATGTAGCTTGCCTACAGATCAGTTCCAATTATTCCCTTCAAATATTACTCACTGAGTATTTGGCTCTTTTTTCACGTGCCAAAAAAATGTTTGTGAATCAGTCCTCCATCCTGTGAATCTCTTTGTTAGCTGTAAATATTTGCTAGCAGCCTATATGATCAAGTGGCAGCCTACAACTGTTTGCAAACTCAAGGAATATCCAGAGATCGCTATTCCAGTCACTACCTCAATTTGTGGGAGCCAGCTGAGCTGCAGGGTGATGATGCTGGTCCACAACTGAATGAAACTTGTTACCCTGCACTGTGACTTATGCAAGAAGGAAAAGATGAAGAAAAACCACGTCCTTTCCATATTCCATTTTAAACCATTTTTGCTACTCCATGGTAATATGCAACAATTGGCACAGTAACTCAGCTGTGCGGGTACCTGAACTGATATGGCCACCCCAACAGAAGCTTGGTGCCTTCATCAAGAGAAGAGCTAACTTGACAAACATCTAACCTCAGCTGGGTGGGTAGCTTTAAATGGATTAATTACACCATTAGTCTTTATTTGCAAAGGTTTGACCACTTCCCATTTTTCATTTTGCTTGCTGAAAATCTTTGTGAATGAAAAATATTATTACAACTTACTATGGTATCTTTCCATTCTTCTACAGATCTGAGATGGCAAAGGCCCTGACACACATCTTCCTGTAGTTTATGAAGCAGTTATTTTTACATTCAGACTATCAGATGAATTGTCATGGAGCCACTCCGCTTCCTCTCAGTTCACCCTCTGAATGATAATGAACTTGGAAGACCTTTTATTTGCTTGGCTGATGTTGCTACATAGTCAGGATTCAGCACACCAACAGGACATTTTCAAATGTTACACGAGTGACTCAACCGTTTTATTCTTCATTAACTTTCACTGGAATTTAGGCTCCTATCTCACCTGACTGTTCTAATTAGTTTGGAAAATCTAAATAAATTCATTTTTAAGGGTAAGAGATGTAGATGAACTCTCTGTATTAACCAACTTCTAGGAGTCTCTCTTCAGTACTAACAAAGAACAATCTGGCACGAATTATTTCCTGGTGCTATTCAGAGACCCTTCAAGACTTCACTTTTTGTTTTCATAAGATCACCTTGTATAATTGAGGGCTAAAATGCAGGGCAATTTGTTCAGATCCCTCCCCAGTCTGTTTATCATCATGGATATATTCAGCTGACGTAGAAAAAATGGTTGAACAAAAGAATCTAAAATAATTTAACACAGTGAATCCAGGCAACTTCTGAAAATGAATTTATTAAAGGGTGTTCATTTGGAACAAAATTTGAAATGAAAGAAACAATATTTCATAGAGATAAAAATACAGAATCAAAATTCGAGTTACTAAAGAATACACTGTTCTTTTTTGATGCAATTCTTGAGCATTAACAAAATTCAGTCTCATGGTAAATAAATACTCTCTGAGAGCTCTTTTAAGCATAAATATGTGGACATTTGGACAGCATGAAAGATGTATTGAGATCATCTTCTATGGTACTGACCGACCTTTAAAGGTTTTCAGAATAAGATGCCCTGTTTTACAAAAAATATCCTATTGACAAAGAGCTTCAGATCAGGTTAGAGACTAGAGCATCATGACTGATCAAATAGCACAAATCTTATTCCTTTTTCTAATTTATATAATTGAAATTACTGTCCTTTATGGGTTTGTTTATTAGCTGTCTGAGTAATAATTAGAGATGCTGTAAGATGAGAAAGATTTAACATTATATACTTAACTTTATAAGAAAAAGACTTCTGGATAATTCACTAAAAATGTGGCATCCTCCCCAAGAAAATACAAAATGCTGTGAGACAGTGTGAGCCAGATAAGGTCTCAAGACCTCTACCCTACACCCCAGATAGGAAGCTACTGTTAGGAGAATGAAGACCTACTCCATCTCTGCTGCAGTGATCATGAGGAAGCTCTAAGGTGAAGCAGAGCACAGATGTTGTGCGCCAGTGCTCTGCTGCTGAAAGGGGATAAATGACTAATGGCTTTCACAAAAGGCCAAACAAAGTGTCATAAGCTCCTAAAAGCTCCTAAGATGTGTTTCAGCTTTTTTCCTATAATTATCTCACTTCTAGGCTAAACTTGACAGAAAACCCACTTGGTTTTGTAAGAAATACTCTTGTTTAGGAATGCAGATGTTGCTGAGACTCAGAAGGAAGCCTACTTTCATTTGGCCAGCTGTCTCCTAACAAGATGTCCACAGACTCTTCATTGTACCCTTAACACTTAATCCAGACAGACAATGACTTAATGCTAGCTCTTGACACAAATAGACACTGCACTACATCGAATAAGGCTGAAGCCATCAAAATATTTCTCATTTGAGAGTAAATGCAGTCTGAACCCAGGTTTGGGAGTCTGCTGAGTAAACACTACCAAAGGAGAAATAAACATGTTCTGTTGGCCCGAACTACCATAACTCTCTCAGCTGCAGAAAGAAAATACAGCACAAGAGAAAAAGGAATGTTTAGATATAACTTAGAGGGCGGAAATTTTCTGTTCATGTTTAGAAGATCTCACAATATCTGACCACAGCCATGTGCGCTAGTTGATATGTACCCCTTACCCAAAAATATGCTCAGGCAGATGGAGAATGAGATTGCTGGGATTTGATTATCAAAAATAAAACCACAGACCTGGATGAGCTAATGTTGTTCCAGATGCATTATCTTATGATCTCCAGGAAGAGAGGAAAGGAACATAGAATCCTCCCTTAAAGAGAGCTTTCAGCAGGCTTAATCTCCCCACTGCATGAGAAGAAATTGCTGCCTAAAACTGGAAGGGATCTCTGCCTGACTTGCAACCAGAAAAAAAGTCAGGTCTGAAGGAAGAGCAGACAAACTGCAGAGTGAATTGAAAGTTTTCATTAGCCTGCTATGACACAAAAGGATCCCTGAATCTTTTCTCAACTCTGTATTTTTCAGAAAATGACCCCAGGTTGATGGCCTATTATTTTTCTTTTTGTTTATTCCCCACCCCCATCCCCCCTCCCCCAAACATCCTTCCTCTTTCCCCAAATTTCTTCCAGGTTACAAACTATATTGAAAAGCTCAGCCAAAATCAAACCCTTCAAAAAACTTTCTGAGGGAATATCTTCACATAAAATCCCACCTCTGGCATTGAAGCCATTCACAGAGAGGCTCATTTCACACATTTCACTTTAGAAATATTTCTAGAAAGACTGTCATATCTTTAAAGCCCTCTGACTCTCCTTGAAAGAAGTACCTGCATTGCATGCATTACACAGAGCACTGCAGTGGGGCTGGCACTGATGCTTGTGCCTTTGACCCATGGGCCACTGAACTCACCGCAGATGTGGCTGCCCTCTACGGGGACATCCAAAGCTCCAGTCAGGTCCCACGGTGATTGCAGGGTTGGCTTTTTGCCCTGTGTGGTGACCATTAGTTGAAAACATTGGAGACTAAAGGTCACTGGAATGCCCTGGCAGTATTTTTGTTCTTGAAAAGTACCTGGGTGACTTTATGTATCCCAATGTTACCGCCCTTGTATAAAACCAAGACTTTGCTTTTTAAAACATGATAAGTTTTTCTCTTTCTTTTACCTGCCATATAAACCAGTTTCTCTGCCTTCAAGAGTTACCT